>NW_026944233.1:229751-322566 GCF_033297405.1 Parathielavia appendiculata | reverse complement strand
GTTGTTGTTGTTGTTGTTGTTGTTGTTGTTGTTGTTGTTGTTGTTGTTGTTGTTGTTGTTGTTGTTGTTGTTGTTGCTGCTGCTGCTGCTGCTGCTGTCGGTTGGCTCGAGGCCGCTGCGCACGGCCGAGACGAATTGTCTGTTGCGGACGTTGCGATTTTTGCGTAGCCAGGGGTCGAGGCCTTCGATGAGGTAGATGATGGTGTCGTTGGGGAAGTGCCGCTTCATGCGCAGGACGTGCGATTCTAGGCTGGCGCTTTCATCGCCAAAAACGAGTTCCACGAACTGGGCGGCGGGAACGATGACCATGGCGTAGTTTTCCCGCTCAATCCGCTCTGGGATGGGCTCCCAATGGCCCAGATCGTCGTTGTACCGGGAGCGGACCTTGCGGCGCCATTTGACCACGTTCTCGACAGGGCTTAGCCAGGTGGTGGAGTGGACGTCAAGATCCCGGAGAAGAGTTTCTGTTTGTAACTTGACGTTCTGGTCCAGGGCGGCGGGAAGGTCGGCAATCATCTCTGGGGTTGACACCTTCTTGTCCGTCCTAATCTTGTTCACCTCGGCCAGGGCTGTGGCTCTGGCCTTTTCCTGAATCCTCTCCTCTTTGGCACGCTCTTTCTCTAACCGCTTGCGCTCCTTTTCCGCTTCTCGCGCGACGGCCTTTTTTTCTCTTTCTTTTGCCCTATCGACCTCACTCTTCTTGGGCTCGGCCGGGTTTGCCTTTGCCCCCGCCGACTTTGGCTTCCTTGGTGCTTTAGTAGCGGCCGTCACGGCAGGAAGTTCGGGCAGCGATGAGAACCTTGGTTTTGAGGTGGCCAAGTTGGTAATGTCAGGGAAATCGTCGTCGGAATCCGGGTGCGCTCTGCAGTCGTTGTCGGAATTATCTAGGGCGATCACCTCTGACTGAGTTCTTCGGAGGGACCGCGGTGGGTGCTCCAACTCGTCATCAACTGCGGCCGGGGGCGGAGCGGAGCTGGAGATTGGATCCCATGCTGCTGCAGTTGCAGCCGGCTTCGCTGGACCGCGAGCAAGTCCTGGAGAACTGGAAGCAAACGGGTCGATGTCATCAATGGCTAGCCGCGTGGAGTTCTTCGTTGGTCTCGGTTGTTTCAGATGCAAAGAAGAACTAGCAATGGGGTTGCCACCAAGAAATATGGAGGGCAGGGTCGTGGGCTGCTTGTCAGTCCTTGGTAGTGATTGTTCGGTTGCCCGTGGTGAGGAACTCGCAAACGGATCGTCGTCCAGCCAATTCATCCGAGACTGACCGGTGTTTCTAGGGTGCTCAGCTGTCGAGTTGGTTCGACTGAGCTTGAATGATTGAAGCAGTTCCGGCCCAGAGCCAGCAACAGAGACGATGGCGGGTGGTGGCACGATTGTTGGATTGCTTATAGTTTGGGCATGGGACTCCAACCGGCGTTTCTTTGGAGCAGGGCCATCAATCGATGTTCCTTCTGCTTGACGGGTATTCCCCGGAGGCCCGGGCGCTTCATCGTCCGAAATGAGCCAAATATCATCAGCTACATTTGAGGCGTTTCGTGCACTGATTGAGCCTGTCGATTTTGTGTGTTTTCTCCCGAGATAGGGCCCAGTGAGACCGTCCAGATCCAATCCTCTGGCTTGCGCTGTGTTGATGCATCGCGGCGATGATGGCTGTCTCGTTCTTTGTGGCGGCGAAGACCCGGCCTCGGAGCTCGAGAGGAGCGAGATCACTTCCACGCCCATTGTGATCCAGTCGGCCGATTCCTCGTCAGTGAAACATCTGAGGCCTACTTTCTTGATCAAGTAGCAATGGCTCTCCAAGCCAGTTCAATCACTCTCTTGAGGAGCAGGCGGTCGTTTGGGCAACCATTTCAATGGGACGCGACAGAAGGCGCGAAACCAACACAGCTTCACGTGACCTCTTTCGCCGTTGCAGATCGAGGGATTCGAGGCTGTATACATCACAGTGTGAAATGTACACTATTCGCGCAACTTACCAGTACGGCCAATGAACGAGGAATCATCCACGCCCCACCTTATGATCAAAGTTGATCGCTTCTTGTCAATGGCCTTTCCAACAACTTTGTATGCATGTGGAATCCAGAGACAATCCTCGAGAGAGAAGCTGCTTGCTAAGTTATGCGAGGGATTGTGACGAGAATTAGAATGGCCCGATAGCCCGGGGTTGTCGGCCAATGCCCTGCAAGAAGCAGGAGAAACAAACGTCGCATAAAGGTCAGGGCGTGCATCTCGCTCAGCTGTGTCATGCAGCAAGGTTGCTTCGAGCCCTACGACTTGCCCTCCCACACTGCAGAGCTCAGACGACAAGACGGGATGGCTTACAGTGTTACCGGTAGTAGGAGGCTTTGCCCTGCGATCGACTCTAAAACCTGGAAGCTTGTGTGTGCGACGATCCCCCCGCTGCTGCTCCCATCTCAGGGAAATGGTTTGTAGCCATGGTCAGTCTTCGACATGTATGCCGTTGGTGTGTGTATGAAATCACTTCTGAGACTTCTGGCTTGCCGAATACCAAGGGTGTCAAGTATCCGAGACTTGGCTGCGAGATGGTGTCGGCAATCCACGTGCTTGAAGAAGCAGTTCCAGGTTGTGGTCCAAGACGGGGAAGGGTCCGGTCTGAAGAAGGAGCGCGGTGTGCTGCGCACTGGCCGCTAATCCCAATTGGGCATTCCATCCATCCCAAATGCTTCGACCAAGAACCTGTGCGAAACATGCATGCATGGGCCGACCCCCAACTCCACATGCGATCTCGTTGCCCAGTGGTGTTTGCAGCAGGAGCTTCCTCCCAATTGCACGACAACGGTGTGCAGACTTTCCTTTTGCGTTGCATTTTCTTTTTCCTTCTTTTCCCCCTTTTTCACGGTCCAACACTCCGTTTTGCTTGAGAAAACCAAGCTTCATTGGCCTGTCCTTTGCAGTTGCTGTCCACTTTGACTGTTTGGCATATTGCCGGCGGCGGAGAACCTGACTGCCCGGCTAATAAGCGAAGCCCAGGCCAACGAAGCAACAATTGAAAGCTGCCTTTACTGCACATTCTAGAGAAAATCTGACGTTGTTGGCCTCGATAAATTTTGTCGGCAGTTTGGGCCTTTTGGTTGACGGTTCGTTGTTCCCAATCGACGCCTTAGCGCTTCAGGGGACGCGTTTGTAATTTGCGGCACCCCGGTCGGCGCAATCAAATAAACAAGGGGTTCTCCCCAAAAGCCCCCGGGCAAAAGAAGAAGCCTTTCCCCAGAAAAATACCCACGGTCGAGACAGGACAAACCGACTCCTTGAAGAGACATATGGCGCCCCTGGTATTCTGAAGCATAAGCGCTCTTTGCAGGTCGTTGCTGCTTGGAATATTGTGCCTGTGGCATCCCTGAATCAGCAGCGGTTCGTCCGATCAGCCAGCCGCTCGCGGCTGCACAACGATCAGCCCTGCGCAGCACACCATCCGTCAGGGGAATTGACGGACAAATAGCGAGTGGTCCAGTCCCACAACGCCGGTTCAAGTCGACCGATCGAGGACCCCTTTAACAAGGTTCACCGCCCGCTTCCCAGCCGCCGACATGGCGAGCTCACCACCAGCGTCGCCAGGCCCAGGTACACTGCCTCCGCGGCCATTGAGCGCCATGGTCCGCCCGGCGCCCAGGAGCGACAGCCGCATGAGCGTGCACAGCAAAACCGGCGGAAGAGGAAGCAGGGCTTCGGATGAGGATACAAAGACCGCCGTCAAAGTCGGTGAGTACTCGTCTAACACCCCGCCGGCATCTTGCAGGCGGCGCGTGTCGCTGCTCCTCGGACAGCTGCATTCTGACATTTTTGGTTTCTTGGTTTCTAGCCGTTCGCGTCCGCCCGCCATTGCAACCTACGGACCCAGGTTACGAGCTCATACCCCAGCGATTCCAGCGATCTATGGTCCATGTCCAATCGCCGACAAGCTTGGCCATCGACTCTCCTCAGGGACGCAAGCTGTTTGTCTTTGACAGGGTGTTTGCGCCCGACGTCGACCAGGCTGGGATATGGGACTACCTCGAGGAGTGCGTCAGCGCCTTTACCCAAGGATACAATGTTTCGCTTCTCGCCTACGGCCAGTCTGGCGCCGGCAAGTCGTACACGATGGGAACATCGGGTCCTGCTGAGCAAGATGACCCTGAAGCCATGGGTAAGTGCTACGGGCTTCCGAGCTGCCGTGCACCCTGCTGACTGTTGGCCCCAGGCGTTATCCCGCGCGCTGCCACTGCGCTCTTCGGGCGCCTAGACGAACCCAAGGGAAATTCCAACCGGAATTCCATGTCCCAGCTTCGTACGCCCTCGCGGTACCCCACGCAGCCTGCCGGCGCCTCACGCGGGGACAAGAACTGGACTCTGCGTGCGTCGTACGTCGAGATTTATAACGAGCAGTTAAGGGACCTCTTAGTACCAGACCATATCCCGGCGCACGAGCGAGGCACAGTCACGATTCGCGAGGACGTTAAGGGAAACATCATTCTCACCGGTCTGCACCAGGTTGAGGTTAACTCGGTCGAGGACCTGATGAAGGTGTTGAATCAAGGCTCCACGCTCCGGCAGACGGATGCGACAGCCATAAATGCCCGTTCCTCGCGCTCCCACGCCGTCTTCAGCTTAAATCTCGTGCAGAAGAAGAGCAAACTGCAGACAGCCCAAGGCGCAGAGAAGCGCTTGTCGATGCCGTTGGAGGCCCTGACAGGGGGCGACGTGCTTGTCACCACCGACAGCAAGATGCACTTTGTCGATTTAGCCGGCAGCGAACGCCTCAAGAACACGGGCGCCCAAGGCGAGCGGGCCAAGGAGGGCATCTCGATCAACGGCGGGCTCGCCGCGCTTGGCAAGGTCATCTCCCAGCTGTCGTCACGGCAGCCCGGGGCCCACGTGTCGTACCGGGACTCTAAACTTACCCGACTGCTGCAGGACTCTCTGGGCGGGAATGCAATCACGTACATGATTGCCTGCGTGACACCGGCCGAATTCCACCTCAGTGAGACGTTGAACACGGTCCAATATGCGCAGAGGGCCCGAGCGATCCAGAGCAAGCCGCGGATACAGCAGGTTGAGGAGGGCGACAAACAAGCCATAATCGACCGTCTCAAGGCCGAGGTGGCATTCCTGCGGGAGCAAATCCGAAGTGCAGAACGGGGCGGGGGCGAGCGCCGACCCCTGGCCCCTGGCGAGAGGTCCGAGCGGCAGAACGAGCGGGAAGTCGAGCTCCAAAATCGCCTATTAGATGCCGAGGAGAATTACAAGGCCCTGGGCCAGCGCCATGCAAAGCTGATCGCCGAGATGGCCAGGGCCAGGGATAACGAGATGGCCGAAAATCCGCACTCGGACGAAAACACGGGCGACAGCGCCACCGAGCGGTTGAATCGCTCCAACAGCTTTGCCCAGGCCGTGGAGCAGGTTGTCCTGGAGTACGAGAAGACGATCCAGTCGTTGGAGCATTCTCTCGCCAGTACCCGAGCCACCCTGGCCATCACTGAGGGATCTCTCCTGGAAAAGGAGACTAAGTGCGCCTACACCGAGACCATCAACAGTCAACTCCAGTCGAGGCTCCAGAAACTGATGGACCGCGAGGCAAGCACCGAAAATTACCTGCACGACTTGGAGGCCAAACTGGACGGCCACACGTCGGGCGAGGAGAAGAACGCGACCATCATTATGGAGTTGCGCAAGGAAATCACGCGCGTGCGCGAGAACGAGGCAACGGCCGAGGACTACATCTCCACCCTGGAAGAGCGCCTCGCCGAGGCCGACCAGGATGCCGAGTTGATGCAGCGCGAAATTGACAGGTTAGAGCAGGTGATTGAGCGGCAGCGCAGCCTAGGGAAGCTGGATTCGCTCCTTTATGAGCTCGACAACGTCCAACAGGATGCACCAGCCACCGAGGTGGAGAGTGAACCGAATAACGGCGCGGGCCATCGGCGCACAGCGAGCCGGAGCGTCGCCGAACGTTCTCGTAGCCAGAGCCATGTCAGCCGCCATAGTCAGATGGAGGAGACTATCCCCGAAAGCGGAGAGGAGGATATTCCCGAGGAGACGGAGGACCACGTCGATAAGCCAATACAAACTGCAGGGGCTACGACGCCAAGGCCTTCTCAAGCTCACGTGGCAGACGACCACGACGCGGACTATTCCGCCAGTCCTGCGCAATCCAAGTTCGTCGCCGACAAGCTGGACACAGTCACGCAGGAGCTTCTTGGACTTCGCGTTGAGCATGAGACGACGCTTAACGAGTATGACCTCCTCCAGGCCAAATACGAGGAAGCCCTTCGGGCGCTTGCGGAGCTGCAGGACGTGGTGGATGAGTCGAGGCACCCGCAACGGCCACGGGATTCGATGCTCTCAGTGGCGTCGCCCATCCAAACGAGGCCACATTCCTTTTTGTCCGACGCCAGGACTACCGACGCACACCTCTCGCTGAAATCGCTCTCAACCGAGTTATCATCTGCCATGGATTCTCCAGCTACTACCATGGATGTGTCAGATGCCGAGACCGCGGTGCCAAAGACCGAGGACCACATTGCTTCGCCAACAGATTCAGCCAATGCCGGTATCCTGGCTCTGGAAGTTGAGAGGCTGAGATCCCTTGCTGCCGAGAAAGAGTTTGCGGAGAGGGACCTTGCCGAACGGTACGCCCGGCTGGAGGAGCAACACCAACACACCCTCGACATGGTAGAAGAACTCAAGACGGAGGTCGCCAAGGCACAAGCCGCCAACAGCGAGAGCTCGTCGCCCAAGGGCAGCGCTCCGGTAATCCGCCGCAAGTCCAGCCAGAATGTCATGATCATTGATCGTGCTCATCGGTCGTTCGCATCATTGCGGAATATTGCTGCTGAGAACTTTGAGAACCAGCCGGATGTGATGCAGAATTTTGAACTCAACCTGCATGCCGCTATGCACGAACTCCACTCGCGGTCTGAGCGGATACAGGAACTCGAGGCCGACATCGCCACGGTCAAAAAGGAGATGGAAACCAAGATGACCATCATCTCCGGGCTGACCCGTGAACGGTCTAGCTTGAAGGCGGCGTCCCCTATGGATATGGCCATGGTATCCACCCTCCGGTACCAGCTGGAACAGAGCGAAATGCGGATCAAGGAGATGCAGGAGGCTCACAGCGCTCGCGAGCAGGAGCTGCAGGAACAGTTGGCCGAGCTGCAAGAGTCCCTGAAGCAGGCGACATTGGCCGCCGAGAAGGCTACCGCTTCCGCCAAGGCAGCGATTGAATTGCAAGACTCCGTGAAGGAAACCGCCGCTGCGGCAGAGAAACCTGCTGCGGATGTCGACGAGGCTACGCGTGCGACGGAGCCCTCTGAATTGCAAGAGTCCCTGAGACAAGCCACGCTTGCAGCGGAAGAGGCCGCCGCAGCTGCCAAAGCCGCTTCGGAGGAGTCGGCAGCTCAGATCGAGCTGCGGGAGAAGAAGATCTGGGAGCTCCAGTCCGAACTCACCAGTTGGGAAGAACGGCACAGCACAGCAGTGCAAGGCATGCGCGATACTGAGGAACAGATGCAGAAGACGATCGGGGAGCTCGAGGCCCAAGTCGCTTCCGTGTCTGAGCAGCTTGCCGAGGCGGAGCGCAAGAAGCCAGACGAAGAGGAGGCGCAGAGGGAAACCGAAATCAAGCAGAAGAAGCTGATCGACTTCTTGAGGAGCGAGATCGATGACTACAAGGGCATCATCAACAGCAACCAGTCCAAGGTCATCGAGGTCGAGCAACAACACCAGGCGACCAAGAAACTTCTCGAGATGGCCGCCCATGACCGCGACCAGGCCGCAAGTGAGCTCGAGAAAGCCACAGGTGAGCTCGAAAAGACCATAAGTGAGCTCGAGACGCACAAAGAATTGGTCGCCAAGTTGGAGACGCAGATCGCCGAGCACGAGCAGACCATCAAGGCGCACCAGGAGCGGCTGGAGCAACTGCAGTCTCAGCACGCCAAGGATGTTGAAGAGATGATGTCCACTTCGAAGCAAGACTTGGAGTCGCAGCTGGCGTCTCTCAGGGCTGAGCATGGCGACCGCATCAGCCAACTCGAGGGCGATCTCACCGAGGCTCGTGAGGATCTCATGAAGGTCGCCACCCAAGTTGCCTTTGCGCTTGGCCTGGACGTCAGTGTCGAGAAAATTTCGGAACGCATCGACGACCTGGTCGCGGACCAGAAGGCCCTTGCGCAAGAGCAGGAGAAGCGGGCGGAGCTCGAGCGCCACGTGGTGGACCTGTCCAACATCAACGACGCAGTCATGCGCGACCTTGAGACAGTCAGGGAGAGTTTGAACGAGGTCCTCGAGGCGGAAAGCGAGAAGGCCAAGAATCCATGCCCTGTCCAGGAGCAGGTCGCTCTGGTCAAGAAGAGGGTGGTTGATCTCGAGGCCAAGAACAAGAAGAACTCGCGGCTCGTCGAGGAGCTTGAGGACCAGTTGCAGAGCAACTACGACCAGGTGCAGATGGCCAGCAACCGCCTGTCCACTCTCCAGATGGAGCGAAATCAGCAACTAGAGGAGGCCAACGCCGCCAAGATCAAGCTGCAGACGGAATTGGATGCCATCCGGGAGGAGTATGCCGCTCTCCAGGCCAAGTACGAAGGCATGATCCACAGCGACAGCGTCATCCACCCAGAGAGCCCGCAGCGCTCCAACTCGCTCACCAACAGCAACCAAGTCCGCAAGACGGCCTCAGTCACCTCCCTCCCCTCCCCACCGCCGGCCATCCCCCTACCCCCTCTTCCCAACGGCAGCACCTCCTCTGGCACCGTCTCCCCCACTCCTCGCCCGCCAAGTAAAGACATTGGCGGCGCCAGCAGCTCAGCAGCAGCGGCTCTCTCATCCCAAATTCAAGAAGACCAAGAAGCGCGCATCCGACTCATCGAGAAGCACCTCAAAGCCGAGAAGCAGCTGACCGCGACGCTAGAAGAGGCGCTCACGGACCTGGAGCGGCAGCAGAACGCGATTCGGTCCGACTGCGACGCGTGGCGGCGCAGGGCCAACGAGCTCGAGGCGGAGCTCAAGGAGCTCAAGGAGAAGCCGCAGCAGGATAACCGGTGGAGCCTGCAGCAGGTGGAGGAGGAGCGCCGGAAGCGGCGGGACGCCGAGATTGCGAGGGCGCATCTGGAGGAGAGGATGAATACGATTGCCAAGAAGAAGAAGAAGGGGAGTCTGAACTGCTTTTAGGAGGGCAGTTTTTGGCGGCGGCGGCGGTGGGGAGTGCTGGTGGTGATGGTCGGTATGTTGGGGATACTTTATGGTGGTGTGGTCATGATGATGGTAATGGGTGGTGGAGCGTGGCCAAGATGGGTTTATTGGGGGGTGGGGGCGGCATTATCGGGTTTCTGTCTGGCTGCTCTCCTGTTCTTGTGTTTGCTTTTCTACCACCTTTCTTATTTTTTTTGATTTGCCTCTTTTTTGATTCCCCCTCAAATCATTTGATTCCCCAGCCTACGCTGTCTTTCTGAGTCGATGCCCTGTTATCTGATTCCCCCCTTGTGTTTTGTTCATGACGTTGGAGGCTGGAGGATTTATTCTCTCCCTCGTTGTCGACGCCTTTTCCTGTTCTCACACCCCAGTATTGTCCACTGGCATCCGCTGATGTATGTTGGCCATGTCTCTGTATGTATGTACCGTCGGCCTTTAGTTACTTAACTTATGAGATACGTGGTTGGCTGTTCATGCTGTAGCGGTTCCAGCATGGTGTCTTCTGCTTGTTTGCTGCTGATATGCTCTTACTGCGCACTGCGTTGAGAGAGCTAGGCCGAAACGGCTAGGTTTGCCGGCATGTCACTTCAAAGCAGAACGAAGTCCTAATAAGTCAGTCAATCTCTTCCATTCCTCCATGCTCTCTACTCAATCGGTACAGCGAAGGCGATACCGGTACAACAACATGGTTACTGGGGACGACAGGGTGGCGGGCAGATGGAGGTTCAGAGATGCCTAGCTACCTACCTCTAGTGTACCGGTATGTAGATCGTTTCCCAGATTTCTATGTATCCAGCGCTAAGCAAGGGCACGGAAGCGGGACAGGGTCCGTTCCGGGGTGTTGTCTGCTTCCACATTAAAACAGAGACAGTCACGAGCACATAGGATCTCGCTGCAATCCCTATTGACCAGGCCGCGGGTGGCTGAGACCAGACGGGTCCTGTCTGCATCGTCACAACGCTGACGGAGTTGGCGTGGAGTGTGGGAGACTGCTTACTGTGTATCAAGTTCTCAATGATCAATCAGCCTGGTGTTCCGGTCATCGGGGCATACGAGACTAACTACCCCAGAGAGAGCCATTAGGATCGAAGCGAAGGATGACACAGCAGGGATAGAGGTGCATTCGGACCTGCGGGAAAGGAGATCGCTCTCATGGGGAGCCGATGCAAGCGAGGGGCCTCGATTCGGCGACTCCACCATGGAATTGGGGAAAAGGGGTCAGAGTCCCCAGCGGCCAACAGCCCGTAAGCCGCTGTTCTCAACCTCTCAAGCTAAGGTATGGTGTTGCACGGACGAAGACGAACTCCCAAGGCGGGTGCTGTTGCCGGCACTGCTTGAGCCAACGGCTTGCATGGGAGGTGTTGCCGGTAAAACGGCATGTCGACTTGCCGTCTGATGCCGCTGTTGGCTGCACGTCAAAAAACAGTCGTTGCGTTGCAGGGCATGATGATCTCCAATGTGGAACACCATCGATTTGCATCTTTTGATGCGGGGCAGTCGTCCAGAAGCCAATTCCTTCTCACCAACCGCCAAGCCTAGGCAGCGTCATGTCCCGAACGCCGCCTTCGTCACTCCCAAGTCGTGAAGCCGGCAGTGAGAGGGTGCCAAGACAAGATCGCACGAGTAGCAGAGTGCCCCGGATGGGTGCGGGGGAGGGAACTCGCGGCAGGGAGGCACGGAAACAGGTGGATCCAGAAGCAGCGCCGACATTCCCAATGTATCGGTACATCCAGCGGATATGAAAGGTTGTAGATCCCTTTTTCTCCAACATTGAGACAAGGACGAACGAACCGTCAGGCTGGTTGTTAATAAACAGTCCTTACCGGACGAACCTTTCTGGTGATTGGGCCTGCTCGTCACAAGCATTCCGACCGGGGCCTGCAACATGCACTGCTCTTTCGTTGGACGGCTGACGCGAGACGCTTTCGTCCCCTCTTGCAGATGATGAGGCACGTTGGGGTCACCGGAGCTGCGGAGAATTGAGATGTTATTAGCCAACCGGCTGAGCACCGAAGCTCCGCAAAGTATGCGGCGCGACTTGTTCTTTTGCGGGGCCCGAAGCTTCATCTCACCGGGCCCCCCGTAACCGCGTAGCACCTGAGCTAATATCCGTCTCATCTCGATAGGAACGGCCGAGATAGTGTGGGCTGCGCTGGCTGTGTTGACTAACTGCGTGCCTCTGCTGAAGGCCCGAGTTTGCGAGCCCATGGAGAGGGAGTTGAACTTTGAGATATCTCCGCCGGGGGTACCGGGTGAGTTTTCGTTGAGACTGCAGTGAGGTATGGAGATTTAAGGAATAGGGAGACCCTGCGAAAGGGGACGCTAGTCCCAGTTCAAGAGTCTTGTTGATCCGTTTACGCAGGGTAGGGTTTTTGAAGGGTTGGGACCGCAAGTCAATGCCGCATGAGCATTGCGGCGTGCGGACTTGTCTCTGTCGACTCCAGTTCCTCAGTATGGTCTCGTTTTTTCCAAATGTCGGATTACGTTACAACGGTCTGAAACAATTGCGACATGGATTGGATTGCGATGCCATGGAGGGGCAGTGGAGGGGCTCGTCGGGCGGAGGGAAGCTTGAACCCACCCGCACTTGCCCTTGGTTAAGCCTCCCCCACCATTTCGGCTGGAGCTGGACTGTCAAGCTCACATTAGGGTCAGGTACCTGTACCACGACTCTGAACCGGCACAATTGATGGGAAATGGGAGGTGCCCACAGGCTCCCAGCTTGTATCCTCGTCCATGCAACCAGGACTGGAAGCTTGCACCATCCACACGGATGCAGTACAAAAGCGTCCCCTCTTCCCCATCGCTGGCCCCCTTTGCTGGGGACCTGACTTGACAACTTTGTATGTTTTCTCGCCTCTTCCCTCTCCTCCACCACCACCTCCTCCAGCATATCCGTATCTCGATTGCGTCTCGCGCTGTTTGTCCCCGCTGCCATCCCCGCCGTCGAGTCGTCCGCAAAAATCGCTACCTCGCCGTCCCCTCCATCATCACAATTGTCATGGGTGAAGAGACCGCCAAGGCCCCGGTGGTGGCCGAGGCCCATGAGGTCGACACCTTCCGTAAGCTTGACAGTTTCTCCAAAGAGGCCATTGCACACGCTGGCTGAGAAACCAGGGAACGAGAAAGGCTGACCACAACATCTCTCTCTTTCCAGATCCCCCACAGAAGATGCTCGCGAGTAGGTCGCATGCGCTGCCGCGTGCCAAGATCCGATCCAATCAACCGCTCGGGGCGGGGCGTCTGGACGAAGGGAAGAATGGCAGGCTAACTCGTGCGCGTTGCAACAGAGCACCCGAGCAAGCCACACTTGAGCGGTAAGCCATCCTTCCTTGGCCCCACCAACTAGCTCTCCGCATTCCGCAACCGGCGCCGGGTAACTGTTCCGTCGCATCCCATAGGCACATTGCGCTAAACAGGCTTCGGACTGCAGGTCTCGAGGAATACCAGCAGCTGTACAAGGAGTCCATCACAGAGCCCACCAAATTCTGGGGTAGGCTGGCCCGTGAGCTGCTGACCTGGCACAAGGACTTCCAGACAGTCCAGAGCGGTTGTCTGGCCACCGGTGACGTCGCCTGGTTCCTCGAGGGCGAGATCAATGCCTCGTACAACTGCGTCGATCGCCATGCCTTCAAAGACCCCAACCGCGTCGCCATCATCTATGAGGCCGACGAGCCCACCGATGGCCGGACCGTCACCTATGGCGAGCTGCTGCGCGAGGTTTCCAAACTTGCCTACGTCCTCAGGGACATGGGCGTGCGCAAGGGCGACACGGTTGCCATCTACTTGCCTATGATTCCCGAGGCTCTCGTCGCCTTTCTGGCCTGCGCGAGGATTGGTGCCGTTCACTCGGTCGTCTTCGCCGGCTTCTCGGCAGATTCGCTGCGCGACCGCGTTATCGACGCTCGGTCCAAGGTTGTCATCACCTCGGACGAGGGCAAGCGAGGTGGAAAGTTGATTGGCACGAAGAAGATTGTGGACGACGCTCTCAGGCAGTGTCCCGACGTTAAGAACGTGCTCGTCTTCAAGCGCACGGGCGCCGATATCCCCATGACACCAGGCCGCGATGTTTGGTGGCATGAGGAGGTCGAGAAGTGGCCGGCGTACATCGCTCCCGAGCGCATGAATTCCGAGGACCCGCTGTTCCTCCTGTACACCTCCGGATCGACTGGCAAGCCCAAGGGAATGATGCACACCACCGGCGGTTATCTCCTCGGCGCCGCCGCCACGGGCAAGTACGTCTTCGACATCCACGAGGGAGACCGGTACTTCTGCGGTGGAGACGTCGGCTGGATTACCGGCCATACCTACGTCGTGTACGCGCCACTGCTTCTCGGTATCTCGACGGTCGTGTTTGAGGGCACCCCGGCCTATCCCAACTTCTCCCGCTACTGGGACATCATCGAGAAACACAAAGTCACGCAGTTCTATGTCGCGCCGACCGCCCTGCGGTTGCTCAAGCGTGCTGGTGATCACCACGTGCGCAATGAGATGAAACACCTCAGAGTGCTCGGGTCTGTTGGAGAGCCCATCGCCGCCGAGGTCTGGAAGTGGTACTTTGAGGTTGTTGGCAAGGAGGAGGCGCAGATTGTCGACGTAAGTTTGCTTTGTTGTCGCTCTGTGAGCATAGCCGGGCCCATCTGACTCTGTGCTGCAGACATACTGGCAAACTGAGACGGGCTCCAATGTCATCACGCCTCTGGCCGGCGTGACGCCAACTAAGCCCGGCTCCGCCTCTCTTCCCTTCTTTGGCATCGAGCCCGCCATCATCGACCCCGTCTCTGGCGACGAGATCCCAGGCAACGATGTCGAAGGTGTCCTCGCCTTCAAGCAGCCGTGGCCAAGCATGGCCCGGACCGTCTGGGGCGCCCACAAGCGGTACATGGACACTTACCTCAATGTCTACCCCGGCTACTATGTAAGTGAACTCGGGTGTGCCCATAGTGGGAAAACGACTCGACTGACCGTAATCGATTATAGTTCACCGGTGACGGTGCAGGCCGGGACCACGAGGGCTTCTACTGGATCCGTGGCCGTGTCGACGATGTCGTAAACGTTAGTGGCCACCGTCTCTCGACGGCCGAAATCGAAGCCGCCCTGATTGAGCATGCCGCCATTGCCGAGGCCGCGGTCGTGGGCGTGGCCGACGAGCTCACGGGCCAGGCCGTCAATGCATTTGTTGCCATCAAGGATGGCAATGAAGCCTCGGACGCGCTCCGGAAGGAGTTCATCCTGCAAGTCCGCAAGAGCATTGGGCCGTTTGCCGCCCCCAAGGCCGTGTACATTGTGCCCGATCTCCCCAAGACGCGCAGCGGTAAGATCATGAGGCGCATTCTCAGGAAGATTCTGGCTGGCGAGGAGGATCAGCTTGGCGACATCACCACGGTATGTCATCCAAATTCATTGCAAGTTGCCTTGTCTGGGTCGGTGACTGACACCGAGTGACAACAGCTCTCGGACCCATCGGTCGTCCAAAAGATTATTGCCGTTGTACACGAAACGAGGAAGAAATAAATGATGGAAGTTCTCTGTTCGGTTGGGTGGAATTGAAGGATGTACTATTCAGGGTTATACCACCGTCTCTGTTGTCTATCATGAGATCTTAGTGGACAAGGTTATGCCGCTTGAGCCAGTCTTCTATCTTGAGTAGCGCTAGATGATTCTCAAGAGTGCGCTTATGCATGGATCAAATTGATGATGGATGAATGATACATACTGCATACCTATTCGTACGTTGTGTGGGAAGGAAACACGCGAGAGTGCAAGCCTAGGTACTAACTTCAACATATGATCCATCCCACCAGACATTACGAAGTACACGCCTCGTCTTCCTATGGAAGCGCACTCACAGGCGCGCAGTGGCCTGGACTGCAGTGCCGGCAGCCCCACCCCACCCACCTTCAGAATCACTGCAGGTCTGCGTTCCTTCCACTCTCAACTTGCAACCCAGAATCAAAAGCACCTACCTCACCATGTCCACGTCTTTCGGCGGGTATCCCTCCCATTCCTACGGCGGTTCAAATGCAGCGACACCTGCGAGGTCCCACCTCAACCAGACATTCCTGAGCTCGGGCTCACCAGCATTGTCATCGGCCATGGTCGACAACTTCACGTCCGAGATGAGAGATCGTCAGGCCCGGGGCAAAGATCCATACCACTCGGGCGATGGTTCCGATGACGGCAGCCTGACTGACCGCGAATCGGGGCCTGGGTCCAGGTTGCGGCTAGGGACTGGCCGGTAAGTGATGCCTTCCTTCCAACACCAGATCCCATTTGTGGCTCAATAACACCTTCCTCCCCTCCCGAACCAGCGTTGAGAAGGAGGACTTCGCTCGGGTTGAGCGCCGTCAGAAGGCCATCGCCTTCCTCGACAACCCAGAGCTGCTCATGATGTATGCTCAATCTACGGGGGAGGTGAGTGTTCGGTCCTTTCTCCATATCAACGGACTGCAACACCAACACCCAGCCAGAGTATTCCGGCCGCTCGTCTCCATTTCACGAAACTCCTGTGCGGTTACGACGGGGAGGAGGCACAGCACGGCACCGCGTACGGTTCCCACCTGAGTCCTCGTCGAGACCTTCAGTCAGCGAACAAGCAGAGAGGTGGCCGCGACACCAGGACCAACAACTAGCTTCATGTCCGCGTCCAGACATTGCCAACCATCAACGCCAAACAGCACAGACAGCAAAATCATGCAGAATACCAACGGCAGCAGACCACCGACTGACTACTCGGATGGTCCGCCTCCTCCTCATGAGTCCCGGTGAGCCCGTAGCCAGCCACGGATACCATGGGAATTATCCACCACAGACGTCCACTTCGCAACACAGGGACGTTTCAATACCCTCCTCTTTTATGCCACCGGTCGCCCCCACCCTGAGCCGCCGTCGTCGCCTACGCAGTTCGAATCGTAGGTCTAGCCCCGGGGCTGGCCTCGGCATGCAGGAGAAGCGCAGCCGAACCCTAGCCGAGCAGCGGCAGGAGCAGCAGCTGCAATAGCAAGAGTTTGTCGAGACCGTCACCCGCTCCCAAACAGCACGCTTCATGCCGGTCTCATCCTCCATATTCTTCGCAGCCCGTGTCTATTCCAGCTTATCTTTTTCCTCATCCCGCTCTGTTTCCTGGCAGCCCTCATCCTGTCCTACCGGTTCGTCTATACCATGTTCTACACGTCACTCGGTGGAGCTATGGAAGATATCCGCCCATTGGAGGTTGAAGAAGCGGAGGATGTGTTGCGGAATATAACGCTTAGCGCGGAACCTAACTTGCGTACTAGGTATGTACAATTCTTCGTCCTCCTTCCGCTTTCTCTTCCTCCGCCTTCTCTCACTTTCTGTCTTAATCTTCTATTTGTATCTTATACTCTTTCTTCCTTGGTTTCTTTGCTCAAATCTCGTTCTTTCCATTCACGTCATTAGTACTGCCCGCCATGTGCCCCGCTAATAAACAAACTAGGTTGGATTGTACTAGACTCAAGAGGGGAGTGTTTTGACTTGCGGTCCCGCCTGGTATAGATCGTTTTGCCATTTCAGCCTTTGGGCCGTGAGTCTGCTGCTCTGGCCAGGACGAACATACCCCGGAGCTCTGTCTCGTAGCGGAGGATAGGGTGGCAAATTGGCGATCCACGGATTATCAGAACAATACACTGTCCATTACATACCTGGGCAACATGCGCAATTGTAGACTCAGCCAGCTACTGTTGTCTCTGGCAGACACTCGGAGATTGGTGACGTTGGGCATCTCGCTGACTACGCCGTACTAAGTCTGGACGGCCATGGAGCAAAGACAATTCGACACAACGGTGCATCGAGATGAAGGGAAAGAGAAGTGAATTGATCTTTTATACCCAACCAAGAGATATGTCATCATCGTTCCAAATATATACCCATACACCCAAGCCGTTGGCCCATACGTACGACACCAAGAGCGCTGTAAACACAAAAAACATAATACCCAACAGGAAATTGATACTCGCCGGCTACATACCTAGGAAAAGCAAGGAGACATCCTCCAGAAACGCCAGCTTTGTATGCAATTGCTGCCGACAAACAAGCAAAAATCATACCAAAAAATCTATATAACCAAAACCAGCCGCGAGACAAGGCCAACGCAAGGCAAGCCGGGCCGGGTATCATCACGCATACCTGAAACTCCTCGAACGCATCGGCTCGTACTGCTGCCCGCCGGCCATGCCCATGACACCTTCCTGGTGCAGCGGCACCGGCGCATACGAAGGACCGGGCCTCATCATGGGTGGGGACGCGGCGCCGCCGCGACCACCACCACCACCGCCACCCACGGCGCGGGCGCCAAAGTAAGCGGTCGGTCCCGGCGGAATCTTGGGAGGCGAAGACCGCCTGCGGCGGCGGCTCCGCGCAAAGCAGGACCAAAGGCAGCTGATGAGGGCGAGGAGCAGCAGGCCGCCGACGACGCAAAAGACGGGGATGGAGATCTGCTTGTTGTCGCGGATCCAGTCGAGGATCTGCTGGCCGAGGGAGGAGCCGACGCAGTTGCCATTAGAGCAGCGGCCGCCGCCCTCGCAGGGGGTGCCGTCGAGAAAGTACTGGTTCGTGACGTAGCACTGGTTGTCCGGCAGGTTGGCCGAGTGGCACGAGACCTGGCAGCCCGACGAGGAGCACGAGCCCGTCACGTCCGACATGAAGGTGCGGCACTGCTGGTCGCGCGACGTGCAGCGGCCCGAGGCGCAGGCGAGGCCGTTGCCGCACGACTGGCCGTCGGGCGCGCTCTGGTCGGCGGGGCAGCCGGCCGACGTGCCCGAGCACACCTCCTGCGGGTCGCAGGAGCCGGTGCTCGCGCGGCAGACGGTGCCGTTGCCCATGAAGGTGCACTGCGGCGTGCAGCATTCCTCGTTGGTCGGATCGCAAACGCTACCCGTCGTGTATTTGCACGTCCTGGGGTCGCAGCAGGGGTTGTTGGCGCAGCTGGCTTCCCCGCCGCAATCGCAGTCTTCGCCGTGCTCGACGATGCCGTTGCCGCACTGGCTGCCTGTGAAGGTAGTTACGCCTCTATTGCTGGTTAGGCAGCTGGCCCGGTTTGAGCGGCCGAGAAAGCTGCAGATGTTGCCGATGCTGCAGGGCGAAAAGTTGGTGATGCGCTCACCGGTCGACGGGTTCATGATGAACTGCGAGTTGGCGTTGCACGTGTTGGAGCTGAGCGGGCAGCACTCTTGTTTTTGGACACTCCCGTCGGCGCATGTCGTACTGACGCAGTCGTGAACAGCGCCGAATGTATGGCCCGTCTCGTGGGCGAAAACCAGCCACTCAGTCGACGTTCGAACGACAACGTTGGCGGATGCGCTCGTCTCGTTATTACGAGTCGTGGATCCCTCCTGGCAGATGGCGCCGAGCCAAGCCAGGCCTACGGCAGCGCCGCTACTGCATGTGGACAGCAGAGTCCAATAGGCATTCGTGTCCTGCCACTGCCCGCGCCATTGAGAGAACAGGCTCAGACGGGTCTCGATGTTGAGGCTGTCGCTGCAAGGCGTGTTCCAGGGGGCCGAGGGTGGGGGCGAGCTCGGGCACTCGCTGTCGCTGATGGTCATGTTCTGGATAGCCAGAGAGATGTTGAAGGTGCCCTCGTACAGCTGCGAGGCGGCGTTGACCATCTGGACGACGTTTGAGGTTACGGCATCCTCGGATCCCAGCGCTTTGGTGTAGGTGCAGTCGGTGGCGATGCCGATCAGAGCGACCTTTCTCGTGTTCGGGCAACCCTGGGTAGAGCCGATCGAGTTTGCCAGGTTGACGCCGGCGCCATTTCCACCAGCGATCGTGTCCGTTTGGCGTCCAAAGAGAGCCCTCGGGCTCATCTGCCAAGCCGATATGTCCCGGGCCGTCTCCTCAACAAGGCTTCTGTAAACGATGTTGTTCTCGTCCCTGTTGTAGACCAGGCTGTCCGACCCGCAAGTTGGCACATTGCTCAGGTCGCGCTTCAGTTCATCGCGGCCCGCAGGTTGGATGTCTGTGTCTCGCCAGACGACCATGTACTCGTCCCCGGCATCGTCAACCTCGGGATCCCCGCTGACCGATGTCTGGCGGTAAGTCGTCTTCGTCTGAACGTGGTGGTGGTCCCCATCGATGGTGAACACGCCGTCAAAAATGGGCTTGTCGCCGTCGCGGCGAACATTGATCCGAGCCCATCCCGCATGCTCCCATCCCCACTCGCCCTGCCGGTGAACAAAGCTCTCGCCCCTAAACACCCGGTGCTCCTGCCTGACGACCGGTTGGACTCGACGGACGGAGCCGTCGACAGCCAGATATTGTACTGTGGCGTCAGCGCCGAAGAGATCGTGGTTGGGTTCGAGAGCTAGGCGGATCTTTTGGTGCGTGTTGGAGAGAATAAAGGAGACATCGAAGGACGAGTGGGCATGTACTCGGTGTGATGGTGTCTGTATGACTGCGTCTTCGATTCGGGCTATCGATGATAGTGGGTTCCGTTTCACCGAATGTGCTACATGACAGCGTCTTGTGTAAGTCGACCGGCGGCGGGTGCAAGCGTGGAGAAAGAGAGGAACATACCTATTGCATCTTGCGCAAGCAGGCCAGCAGCTGTAACAACGGCCGCGAAGGCCTTGTTGAGAACCATAATCTATGACTCGAAAGCGTCTGGTGGCATCCCCTGCTGGCGACCTGGGACTCGAGGTGAGGGGTACCGGAGTAGGGCCGAATGAATGGACGTGAGATTTCGAATGCTTAGATAGGCAGTTGTGTATTACTCGGGATTGGAATTGGGATCGGGCTCGCGCTTAGTTATTATGATCGTACGATACTCGCTACTTTTTGCTGAATGATCGACTCGCAAGGCTGGAGATGCAGAAACATAGAGGGATCGGTTCGTTGTCTGGTTCATTCTCCTCCGGAGAAGAGGGAAAGGGAATGGAACGAAGTGGCAGTGCACACGGTTTTTCGCTCAATGGGTGTGAGCGGTTCGGCTGTCAGTTGTCCGTGAACAGCCAAGGAGGTGTAATGCAGGCCAAGACGACCCTGGCCACCGAGCGAGCCGCCTGATTACGCAGTTGCCAGGGGCTTGCGCTGAGTTAAAAAAGGCACTGCGTCTGTCAGCTGCGGGGCATCCCGTGTTCCCAAAGGGAACCAAGAGTGCCAACAAAGGGCAACCTCAGCCAGCAGTTCGGTAGAGCTCAACACAACCACCAACCTGAAGTCAACTAGACGCGGATTCGTACGTTGTCACTTGCGCTTATAGATGGCATTGTCCCTCTTTCGAACATCAACGCATCATACGGCAGGTATCTTTGAACGGGACAAATGCGGCGTAAGGTCGGCTACTTCTTATCGTACCTAACCGCCATCAAACGCATTTCAGCCAGGCCTCCGCTCGCCGAGCCGTCCCAGATCCGGCCGTTGCGGGTTTCATAAACTCACCCTTCCCAAAACAGCCCAATCCTGCATGTTATGGTGTTTTAGGCCCCTGTGAAACTCTGCAATTATTTCCAGCCGCCGGAGGAAAGACTGGTTGATTTGCGCTATCCGTAACCGCTAGAGAGTAAGGATGATTGTCAAACCATTATTTTGTTCGCGAGCCAGTCGCTTGATAAGATATTTGCGTCTGGTTGCTTTTAAACAAGATTGTCGAGCTCTAAAAGAAGAATCATCTAGCTATCCCTAGTTAATCTTAATTGATGTTCTCTTTCCTTTCCCCGTTCTTTTTTTCTCTCGCTCTCTTCGACTCCCTTCAGTTACTTCTGTCTCCTTGGTCCTCTCTTCTGATCAGGACACTGAACAAGTGCCGCTCAAGAGAAGGATCACAAACAGCGTTGATTTGTAACTGTGAGGAGACAGCCTGTTTCCAATAGGTATTTGCTTGTTGACGGTTTTACTTTGCCTTGGTCCGTTTGTTAGCCCGAAACATAGATACTCTTCTTATAACAAGTTATCCCTTCTTTCTCTTTCATTTTCACTCGCTTGTATGAGTTTTCTTCCTCTTCCTCGTCCTCTTTCCCTCTTCTTCCTCTTTATCCTTGTCTTCCTCCGAGCCGCCATTGTCTTACTTTTTATCTTCACCTCCTATATCTTTCTCTTTATTTTCCATTATTTCCTTACTTTCCTTGACTTTCATGCTTCTATTCATGTCTCAGCAATGCCCATCATGTGCCACGGTAACGAACAAACCGTGGCTGATGCAGATATGTTCCCATGGCTGTGGCACCTTCCATCTCGATCTGATATTGCCTTTTACTGCATGTGCTGCAGCTCTGCTGCCTGAGGAATCACCAACACAGCTACAAAACCGTCCTCCCAACCGGAGACGCACTCGGTCAGCGCTGTGCTCAGTGGGCTGCCGTGCATGACCAAGCATTGACTACAGCGAACCATCGCCGCACTTTCACAAAAAAGTGTTACGCGTCCACGTTGCTGTGCACCTCTTGGCTTTCAAGTTCCAGGACGTTTGACTGCGCAGCTGATTGAACCAACCTTCGGTCAAGACTAGAATTTCCAATTGATGCTGGCACAACGTCATGGTGGCTGCTTCTGGGTGATGAGAAACCATCCAACACCGGCCGAGCAACTACCAAAGAAGGACTGCGGAGTAAGGCACCGCCATGGTTGTTGACGACGTCCCTTCGGGGTTCTTCTTCGATCTTAACTCCGGCAGCAAGCTTGTCTATGAAAGCCAGCCCTCAGCGGCTCGGAGAATGGGCAGCGACAGGAAAACGGGAGAGAGGAAAGGAGGAGGAGGAGGAGAGGGTTGCTACTGTCCGAACAGACGCTCTAAATCCATCCAGTTAACAGAGAGAAAACAAGGTAAGGTATCTTTAATCCAGCCCAGAACCGCACTCACAGGACGCCGTCACGCCCACGGCCATCTCCCCTCAACACCCGCTTCATAGAAACACTCAGCTCTCCACCGCCAGGGCCTTCGCGCCGACCAACTTGGCCCCTTTCCCCTGCCCCTCGGTCGTAACCACCCAGTACTCAGCCTTGACCCCTTTCCGCGTCACCCTGTACACCCTCACATCATTACCCTGCCCCGCCTCCCTCACCGCATCCACAATCTCATTGTACTGCCCGTTCCGGTCCCAGTCGACAGGATCCATGATATCAACCTCGGCATTCGCCGGATCCCAATGCCCAATCAACCCAGCAAACTCCTCTGTCACAGGATTAGCCGTTGCACCAACACCATTGCCATTGTCCCAAGTCGAGCGAATAAGAAGGTAAACAAGAAGAGACAAACCTTCATCAGGCAGCCCTTTACCGCTCTCATCCCAGCGAAGCGCCACAGCCTCAAACGGTTCGTCGGCATCACTGACATAAAACACTCCCTTCCCACCACACACACGGACCAAACTTTCGGGCACCTCGACCCCTTCCTCGGTGGTTCTAAACGACTGTCCACCCTCCTCCTTCTTCTTCTTGTTGGTATTGGTGGTGGCAAGGCCTTTGGCCGGGTCCTCATTCGCCTTCTCCAGGAAAGCCATGTAATCCCGATCCGCCTGGTCGGCAGAGGACGAAGAAGCCATCGTCGTCGTCGTCGTGGTAAACAATCGCGTAAAGGACGAGCGGGATATCTGCTGCTGGTAGTGGCAATAGAGTCCTCTAGTGCTATCCGAGTCTCGAGCTAACGGCTGCGCTGTGCGCTGTTGTGAAACGACGAGTAGTGCTGAACGACGCTCAGTCTGGATGCAGGCCGTAGTGGGAAGCGGACGTAAACAGGGAGTATTGCGGCGGAAGGGGGTTCTGCGGAGTATGCGAATATGGTTTTTCGCGTATTGTGGTAGGTTGACAGATTCCACAGGCGGTTGCTGTGTGGTGAGGATGGACTGTGAAACACGATTGCGGAGGGTTGAGACCATGTTGAAAGCGTTCAAGCTGAGGCGCAAAGAAGCGGGCGACGATGATGTAACCTCTGGTTCTGCCATGGATTCGGCCAGCATCGGCAGGGTGACTAGCTCGGCGCGACTCCACTTTCGGATAAAACAATCTACTTCGTGCATTGGGCTCCTTGTTGACTTTCTCGACAGCTTGCGTAGACAAAACACAGCACAGAGCAGCAGAGTCGAGTGGCAATTGGTTCATTTTCCCATTCCTCTTATGCAACCTTTACTAAGCTGGAAATGCTAGGTAAAATCCATACCCCATCCCAAAGAGCAACGAGAACCGTGACACCAATGCCATTGTAAACCGAGAAAAAGCACAACGAAGGAAACTGCACGCATTATGAGCTGGCGGCCAGATCCTTTTTGAGCGTACCCTGGTACTGCTTCTTCTCCGCCGGGGTCTGGAAGGCACCATGACCAAACTCGGACGACGTGTCGATCCATTTGAGCTCGACCTTTTCCAGGGCCTTGCGCGAGGTGTGCACGAACATGGACTTGCGGAGAGTCATGATGCGCTTCTTGACACCGGGGACAGAGCCCTTAACCATGACGAAGTCATTGTTGATCTCGCCGTAGCGGACGAAACCACCCATGCTGTAATAGCCCGTTAGAGATTTGCAGAATGAATACATTTGAAAAGCTCGGGCCAAACTCACGGAGTGATCTTCTTCTTGGTGACATCAACGTCAGTAGCGGCGTTGTCGTCGGCATCGCCCTTGCCGATGCGGTAGACCTTGTGGTTGACCGAGGTACGGTGGTGGTAACCCATCTGACCAGCACGGGCAACAGTCCACTGGACGTGGGACGGGTGCCAGGCACCGATACAGGCGACCTTGCGGAGACCCTTGTGGGTCTTACGCGGCAGCTTCTTGGTACCCCAGCGGGCGGTAACACCGGAGAAACCGTGACCCTTGGTGACGGCAATGACGTCAATCATCTCGTCCTTCTCGAAGATGGAGTCGATCGAGACGGGCTTCTCGAAGAGGCCGTGGCCGAACTCGACCTTGTCGGCGACGGAGCCACCGTTGATCTGAATCTCCATGAGGTGGGCCTTCTTCTGCTTGAGAGGCGTCTTGCGGATCTGGGTGTGCGCCAGGACGCGAACGACAGTGCAGTACTTCTTGATGCGTTCGAGCTCACGGGTGATGGAGGCGCCGTTGTTCTCGGAGTGCTTCTTGGCGTACTTGGTGAAGGCCTTCTTCTTGCTCTTGTACCAGTTCTTATAGAAGCGGCGCTTGACCTCGTCGCTCAGGTGCTCAGCCCAGACGGTGGTCAGGGAGCGCAGGCCACGGGGAGTCTCGATGTACTGCGTGGTGTTAGACAATTGGCCTCCTCTTCCTCATCCTCGGCCGGACAGCAAAGACTTACACCAACCAGACCCACAACTATCATCTGCGGTGACAGATGTTAGCCATTGACACAAAAAGAGCCAAGCGGGCTGAGTTGCGCGTACAGGTGGGGTATCAATGATTGTCACAGCCTCCACGATCTCCTTCTTGTGAGCCTTCGCACCGGGACGGTCGAGGTCGCGGACGATCGTGGTCATGCCAGCCTTGTAGCCCATGGCGGCCGTCAGGTGGACGGGCTTCTTAGGGTCGTCCTTCGGGAAGCTGGTAACGTAAACCAGGGTCAGCTTTGCAGTTCTGTCGCCAGATACATAACGAAGCAAAGGAAACGCTAGATATTCAGATATCAACTTACGACTTAACCTTGCCCCGGTGGCGGGCAGCACGCTTCCGCGGCAGGTACGCCAGAGAGCCATGGCGAGGGGCTTCGTACTCTGTAATCGGTCAGCTTCAGCTGTCCAAAATCAACAATTGCGCCATATCCAGAGGCGCATATGGTCGATCTCGGCCGCTCCTCGTGAGCAGCTAGAATCCCAATATCGTCCTGCATTGGAGCTGAAGCAACACTAAGAAGAGAGCTGGGTTCTACTCACTCCGGTGAGACATGGTTACTGAAGTCCGCGGTTGGCTTGATGGTTGATGTGATATTCCCCCAGGTCCGGCCACGAAGATAAAGAAGTCGGGAAATTTGGAGGTTCGATTTTTGTGTGAGATGGAGCTACCCGACGCTCGGGCCAACTGCAGCGGAGCCCTAACTGGAAAATTCGGTATCTGAAAGTGGGGCTGCCAAGCAGTTTCTGCACGTGACTTGAGAATATTAAGCTGAAGTCTACCACACGCAGTAAGGGTTAATAATCCAGGAGGCGGCGATGGCAGTCAAGACCTGGGGACAGAGTCACGGTAGTCTCTTTGGAATGGCAGAAATGGTCAGCAAGAAAATGTACGCGATCTATTCGAGAGTGGAATAGATTGAAAAGCAAGAGAACCCTCGTTCCATCAGCACGATATCTGTCTACCGCAGGCTACATGACTCCTGAAAACTCGTCAATGATATGGTATTCCACCCATCCCACCACACGTTTTATGGCCAGCAAGTTCAAAGCGAAACAACTACTCCTATGACACAAACTCGCCTGCTAACCACTGTCTGCAAAAGCCGGGTTCCATCATGTCTCGCTGATCCAACACCAGATGACAAAGGGGATAAAGAGAAACCAGATATGAGGTAGTCCAGCCAAGTGGCTGATAACTTGTAAAATGTGATCGCAAAGAGTTGCGCGAGCAGAACCGGTATAGAGAGTGAGAAGCCTGTGCAACGGGCTGGAAGATTCGGTGCAGCCTGGGACACAAGCTGGATAAGACTGAGTCGAAGGCTCCAACAATCGTAGTATTCGAGTCATGACAGCCTGCAAAGTGCCCCAAGAAGCTGCCTTGAGCCCAGCTATCAGCCTCAACCAGCAATGGACAGAACGCCAGCTGCCCTTTGTCTTGATCCAGCGGGTTGATCGTCTCAGTTTCCGTTCATGCTAGCGCTAGTGGGCGTTCCATTCTTCAACTCCGTTGCCGTCGCGGCGCCAGGGGCGGAACTCGGACCAACGATGACTTTCTTGTCTTCCTCGCCACTGTCATCGTAATTTTCATCCACGTCCATTGTACGAGCGGCTCGTTCAGGCTCGCTGACCATGGGAGGGTGGGCAGCAGGCGGGTGTTCCATCCGCCTCTCCTCCGGTCCCGAAGGATACTCCTTCTTGGCAGGTACAGCCTGAGAGCCAGACCCCTCATGCATAAGACCCTGCATGGCGGACGGGCCTTGCTGCATGGGCGGCAAGTGACCGGGGATTGAGTGCGACTGTGGCTGGTGGGCGGCCTCGGAAGGATGGTAACCCTCGTTTCCGTGGCGCTGTTCGTCTGCGCGGCGCATCTCGTCCGCACGACGCTGCTCCTCCATGCGTCGCTCATCAAAGCGCCGAGCTTCGGATGAGGTACGGCGATACGACTCGAGACGGGTAGGTGTGGAGGGACGACGATGGCGGATGTCTTCCATGCGTGCTCGTGTCTCCTCGGTCGTAATCTTCTTGACATCTCGCTCGTCCTCCCACTCGCGCATCCTCTTCGGGCCGACGGAGGACGGACGAGCATCATGCTCGCGATGAAGAGATGGGTCCGCAGGCATGCCAGGCTGCGGGGGAAGCGCAACACCAGGCTCAGGACCGTGAGGGCCTGCATGATCAGGGTGTGCTGTGTATGGAGGCTGTTGCTGGGGATATGCCGACTTGGGAGATGGCATGCGGTTCTCATGCATGGGCGGTCGACCATCGTTACGGGGGCTGCCTGTGCGGTAGGGCATCAACGGGTTCGAGGGAGCTACGCCGGGGCCAGGGGCCGAGGCGGGCTGAAGGACCGCTGCCGGGGTATGGCCCCCGTAATTCGGGTTTCGGACACGAGGGGGCTGGGGTCCCTGAGGAGGCTGCTGGGCTTGCTGAGGAGGGGGAGGCGGCTGGGGAGCCGCGTAATGGGCTGGAGGTGGAGGGGAGTGACCACGTCTGTGCTGATCTGGTAACCGGTTGACATCTTGGTACGGCCTCATCTGCTCCTGTTGGGGACTGGCAGGTCGTTGACCGGGAGGCGGCTGCCCACGAAACGGCTCACGATCGGCAGCATAAGGGTTCCGCGGCTGGGGGGGAGGATTAATATCCGAAATCCTACCTCCCCACGAGCCCTGCCCGGGGCCTGGAGGGCCACCGTTGAGCATCGGCTGCTGCGGCGGCGGAGGCGCCGCCCCAGAACCAGAACCAGCCCATTGTGGTCCCGGGGGACCAACGGCGCCAGCAGCTTGGTACGCCTGTGGATGAACATCAGTGGGCTGTCCGGGCGGGGCACGACTGGCTTGTCCGCTGTGGAGCAGCTCCAGCCGGGTCTTAATATGGGGGTTGTTCGGGTCAAGCTCAGCAGCGCGAGTGTACGCATCAAGGGCATCCGCAGTCTGGTTATTGCACGACTCGTACTAAGGGGCCAAGTCAATATAATGTCGTGAGAAAGGATACAAAGGGCCGCAACTTACCAATGTGCCCAAGTCGTACCAGACTTCTGAGATCCAGGGGTTCAGACGAATGGCGCGCGAGTAGGCATCCAACGCGTCGCGATACTGATTGATCTGGTAGTATAGCACACCAATGGAGCACCAGAAGGTGGGATTCCGGCCATCCCGATACACGGCTTGCTGATAGGCTTCATATGCCTTGGGGTATTTCTGCATCTGCATGTAGCAGCGGCCCAAAAGATACCAGCTTTGCGCGTCCGAGTTATCTGTCTAGTGTGAGCAGTTTGCACTCTCCCAAAAAAAGGGTGAATGGACAAGAACTCACCAGCAGCCACAGACTTCTCCAAATACTCGATGGCTCGCTCCTGGCTATCAAAATGCTGGCTCTGGGTGTGATGCAGCCATCCGAGCTGTTGGAGCACCTTGGCGTGGTTGGGGTCACGGTCGAGGACTCGATGGTATGCGATCTTTGCGTTCTCGAACTGTAACTGTGTCAGAATGTAAACCCTTCCAAGATTGGCGTCTGCACCTACGTCTTTCTGTTGCTCATGGACGTGGCCAATTTGGAACCAGATGTCCTCCTCTGTGAGAGGGGTGGGCGGTGAGTTCACGATGTACTTGAAACACTACGAGGTACTCGGATCAGCGCTTGGTCCGCTGCCTCTAATTCTGCTGCAACTCACCTCGAGCGATTCATTGTACTTCCCCTGCTGTTTGTAGATAATACCAAGCCGGAAATAAATCTCGTGGGCCTTATCAAAGTCCGGCTGCATCTTCATAACCTGCGCGAACGCGTCTTCGGCATGGTCCAGCGAGCCATACCTATCGTACAGAATGCCGATGCCATACCAAAGACGGGGCTCCTGTCGGATTTTGTTGAGCGACAACTTGCTACGATCGATGGGGGAAAAAAGACAACTTACCTTGGGATTTGGGAGGTGAACCAAGGCTGTCTGGTAGGCATTGTAGGCTTGCTGCAAGTCATCCATCATCAAATAGCAATGTCCTGGCGCCTATGGTGTTAGCTGACCATCTTGCCCGGTTTGACGACTGGTGCACGCACCCAGGCAGCCCCACGCCTCTCCGTTCCTCTCGTCCAGTTTCAGAATCGCATTCAGGTACTCGGCGGCCTTAGGGAAGTCCTCGCGGGTTCTGAGCACCGAGCTCATGGCGTTCATGGCGGGAATCGAATTCGGGTTAGTTCGGAGCGCACGCTCGTACGAAGCCATCGCGTCATCGAGATTACCCATCTGCTCGGCTAGATTGCCTTTATTATGCGTTAGCCAAGTCCAATGGCGGCAAGACAACAAACCAGGGAGTTTGAGTCATAAGGCAAAGTGCGCATTTACCAAGTTGGATCCAGACCGCCTCCGTCTGCGCCAGCAGAGTCTGGCGCGACGAGGAAAATGACTGCGGGACCGGAGGGCGCGCAGGTCCCGGCGGTCCATGATGCATCTGCATCTGCATGGGCGGCGAAGGATGATGGTTTGCCATCATGCCCGACATTGCTAGTAAGGTGCGTTGTTTTGAGGAAGGCTGGTCAAATTCATCAAACCTGCCCGACAGTCGACGCGATAGGCGCAAGCCGTCCAAGTCAAGGCTTGAATCCGACGATAAAATTGAGAATTGCGACTCGCAGTGTTGCTACCCGCGTTTCTGCGTGGGGAGTTGCGATCAACTCAACTCCCGCACGCCGTCTCCCACAGTCAGTCAACGGATGACACCAAAAAAAAACGGCCAAAGGGCACGAGGCGCAAAAGCGAGATGAAAAGACAGTCGAGAGTGCGAAATGTTCCTGCTACGTTGTTCGGTCAAAGTGTTGGCCCGTCTAGGTCAACGGAGTGCGCACAGGCAGAAGGAAGGTGGAAGTCGGGGAGAAATCTCGGAATGGGGAGGGAGTCGGGGTTGGCGAGAATCCATTTCGGCCAGCCGTCTGAGAGGCAAGTAACAACCCTTACCCACGGGACAGACAGGGGTCCTGTAATTGTGGTCCCGTTCATGTCTCGCAGTCCAGCCAAGGTTGGGGGACAATTCGCAGCGAGGTAGCGGTACCTTGCTCGTTGTCCTGCATATCCACACCACTTCGTCTTCTCTGTTGATAAACTGACAACGTTCACCCAGTGCGTACTGGCGCTCCGCTGATACCTCCGTTCCCGTCGCAATCAGATCGGGAACATGTCCTTTCTGTCCTTTCATGCTGATTCAAACACTGCACCCCGTGGCCGGTTCGTTCAAGCCTGTTCCTCAGTCCTGGACAGATGCTTCCCATGAAGCCATCTTAATGAGCGGCACCCTACCGAGGGAGGACAGCGCCAGGGAGGACTCCGAGCTTACGTAACTACTTCGGTAATGTTTGAATCCGAGCCTTTTCGCCTACCGGAATCATCAGCGAGTCAAGCCCTTTTCACCTAAGGTACCTTACTTAGGCTTGGTGCCCAACTTGTATCAAGAACAAAGCGGTACAACCAGCCTCTTCAGGGGAGCGTGTTCCCGGAGTAAGCGGCTACGCCATTTCGCTTTAGCGTGTGTGGCGACAGCTGGGTTCCACGGCCTGGTCCCATCCCATGCATCGGATCCACACACCATGTTCCCCGTGCTCCGTCACCCAACGAGCAGATCCCGGTTGCGGAGACCCCACTTGTACAAAAGTGTGGGCGTCAATCCACGAAGCAGCTGCCACCACCTCAGCATCGTTGGGACTTGCAACCACTTGACGTCTCCTTTTCTCAACCTGAAAAATACAATCCAACTCTGCGTTGGTTACTGTGGTGCATGACGGGCAACCGCTAAATAAAATGAAAGATGATAGCTAAGGAAGTTGAAAGGTAAAGAGAAGAGAAAGCCATAAGTGAAGATAAAGTGGAAGAGCTGAGGAAAAGAAAGACATTAAGGAAGCGAATGTAGAAGAAGAAAAAGTGAAAGAAGATAAAGATTGAAAGAGGATAGAAGTTGAAGAAGATAAGTTGGAAATATACGCTAATACTTACGGCTTCCAAAAGCGTTTCACAAGGTAAGCTACACCCCGATATGGAATACTCGACGTGAGCTCGGCCAAAACCTGTGCTTAGGGCCAGAGTGATGTCCCTGAACGGCCCTTTGACATTTTACGTGACGGATGCTGATGAGCAACCCGGAAACTGAGATGTATCATGTAGCCGGTCGCAGACTCACTCGGGTATGCTGGTACACACAGCCTCTTCTTTCTCACCTTGAGGTCAAACTGAGGGCATTTCGAGCATTTTGAATGGGTACCCAATTACCTACATCCCTTGCGCAACCTCTTACATCCCGCAACACAAGCAGGCTCGGCAGGCTTGGTGGTCATGCCGTCACAAGAGATGGCAAAGAGGCGAGACGTTGTCGAGCCGTACGCACCAGCTGGCGCAACCAGATTGTTCTACGTTGATTCAAAGAGTCAAATCCCGGAGGAAGTCAGCAACTTCAAATGCAGCGCATTCGCTAACGACTCGCGGATTTCTGGGTATATGACAAGTACACGTGTACATCCCTCTCTCTGCCGACCTAGCACGTGCGGTAGAACGTTGCCTCGGAGAGGGCTACCTTCAGGTATGAAAGCAATATATAGAGACAGGCTTGTCGACGCGAGCAAGATCAATCCTCGGCAGTGATTTGCACCGGTATTGTTGATCCCTTTTCGGCTTCCTTGTACTATTCTTATATGAGCACCACACCATCTCCGCATTCTGTATCCGTAGCCCGGCTTTAGCCCAAACCCAGAGGCCCAAGTCGTGTCTTGAACTGAAGGTCAACAGAGAGCAAACCGAACTGATGCTATCAAACGTCACAGCACGTCTAATTTGGCTCCAGACATGGCTGGTAATGGTCATTTGCAACTTGTCGATATCATTTCGAAGGAGGGAGACTACCTTAGTATGCTCGGTATCATTCGCCGGCTCTGGCAGAATGGTGGCATGAAACTCCTCCGAGAGAAGCATCAGATGAAGATGAGTCTGCAACTTTGACAGAGAACGCACGACTTTTTGATTCGAGAGGTGTTCGTTAACGTATAATTCCGACATCACTTGATCGCTTGTGAGCCCCGAAATCATTGTAATCATATAAACCGGCGAGTTGGCATTCTGCGCTGTCGGTTCTGTGCGGAGACACGGTTTCATTTGAGAATGGGGCCAAGGCCTAGAGAAAGCAAAAGTCGTGCAGCTTGCAGGCTTCGATGTGGTCGAGTGTGCCAGGACCTCACGCAGTAACCGAGGCGCGCTGACCTGTCTGCAATGCATGATGAGAGGGATGAGTCGAAGAGCTGCGGGCGGCTCAGTGGCTCGGGGGGGTTTAACGATGAGGTGTGGATTTCGAAAAGCCAACGCAGGGGTGGATCTATCGCTTCTTGGCGAGATGCAGGCTGCGGAATTTTTGTGTTCAACACCGAACATCGTCATGGATGGTTGGATGCAGCATTGCAGCCAAGGTACTTCGTACCGTAGGCGCGGCCCTCATCAAAGCTATCTTGCGCGTTTTCCGGCAAATTTTTTATTCATTCTGTGGCTACGGCGTGTTGATGGGTTCTGCCAAGTCAGAGACTAGTGATAACCTTGGAGACGGCCTTTCTACGGTACTACGGATATGGGGAGCTTTCATCAAGCGTGGATTCATCCCTCGCTTCCAGATTCCCCGCCTCCTCTGCTTCAAAACTATCGGTACTTACGTACGGTACCGTCCTCAGCGCGGAACTACCGCTCGCTACGCTACGGATGTATTCACCGCCAGCTTTGTTCTTGACAGGCTGAGGTGGCATTCTACCATGTGTCAGCTGCGTTGGCCCGTTCCCTTTTCAACAGTTGATCGTCAGACACCACAGCCAGTGCGCTCCCCGACGATCCTCAATCGATCGTCGGATGGAGCTTGGCATTGAGCCGAGCGTCTGTTACCGGCCAGTTCCACCGGTTGCCGACCTGTTGTGGCGGAAGCCTGCGAGGTTTCGTGCACAGTCCCATGTGGTCATGAGAGGGTGTTTGCCGCAAGAGGGTAATTGCAGCATGCACGAGCAGCAAGAGGGAATAGGGTGTCGGGCGTCGGCAGCACTGTTGGGCAGGGCACAGCACGTGAAGGCCTCGGGCCTCCTGGTCTGATTGCGTGGTGATGCCAAGAAACGCCGAGAAAGGCTTGTTGATCGGCCACCGCTCCCGTGGAGCAAGGGCAGAAAAGGGAAAAGGGTCAAACGCTCGGATGCCCCAGAAGAGCATCGCCTCCTTGGCGTCGCGTCACCTTGTGTATGTATTCCGTACATACAGTATAATCCCAGCCGCTGTCACAACCTCGGGATGCCTTTGCACAAGGCAGATGGATGACTTGCCCTACGGTTATTTGAAAGTAGCAGAGCCTCGATTCGCCGGCGAGCGATGCCGCCAGGTCTCGCGGTCTGTTGGTTGGGCCACGGTGGTCAGGCAACCTTTGCCCGCAATGGTTGGTCTGCAGCACCCGATCGAATCGCTGGCCAGAGCCAGGCCCGACTCAAAACGCGTGCCGCGGACCCTTGCCGGCCACACGGGCTGAGCCAACGAGGGACTGCGAAGCACGCCGGGGCAAGTTATGTACTGTAGCGATCCCGCTTACCGCTTTGGTTCACCTCAGCCACACCACGCTATCCGGAACATCGGTGAGCCAAGCGTTGAACACCATTAGATCCGGGCAAAGATGCCGGCCATCTAGCCGCCAATACCCACTTCTACTTCTCAATATGCTCGCCTCATTGCGCCAGACTGCCCGGCGATGGCTAAGGTACTCTAACAATATGATGAACAACCTGGAACTCACTTGGCTGTGTGCTCCTTACCCGCAACGGAAGCTTCGCTCAAAGCCAGCTAATCGACTCACAACGCTAGGCATGACATCCGAGAGGAAACTTGTGTTTCATTCTCCATTCCAGTTAGCGGAGTACCTGAATATTCCGTACGAAACAAGCGCTCGTGACTTGCAAGGGGCCAGGCAAGAAGAACAACCATCAACCGCCCCCTGTGATACCTTGTCCATAGTAAACTTGTGGCATCTGCCGTCATTCTCAGGGTAACCTGGTGAAGCATACCTATTCCATCCGGATGTGGTCAAGTACTAGATACTAGATTGGCTTATTAGGTGACTGCACAATCGAGTTACAGGCGAGCCCTCTTTCCTGTGCCTGATTCATTTGCTTCTGTTTCTCGGTGTTCTTCATTGCCTTGTGGCTGTACGCGTCTCTCGGGCCCAGTCCCAGGCATCGGGGAACAACATTATGCAACTTGACGATACGGCCAGCGAGGACAGCGCTCCAAGATGCCTGTTGACATGTGCACTCTTTCCCCTTCTTCTTGTTTCTTCTTACACGGAAAGATGGTAAGGTATAGTCCTTGATATAGATTGCTTTCCAGGGAGGAATGATCCCAAACAATAACAGGACATGATAGCTCCGCTTGACCCATTTCCAAGGACATTTAGCAACACCAAAGGCACTAAAAAACGAGCCCAAACCCCTCGATGTTGGGAAAATACTTCTTGGCCCACGATTATCTTAGCGACCAAATCCCGACGTGCCATGCTCACCCACCAGCCAGCCTACAAAACAGTAGGTGACTGAAATCAGGTATGTGCTAATTTCAGGACATGATGGCCTTGAACCAAACGAGGCTACTGCAGTCCCACCTTGATGCCTGGAGAAGCTACACGCGGTTAACTTGAAGTTCCCACTGCCTCTGTGACGGTCAATGTATTTAGCAAATCACAATTCAACCATAGCTCGTAGGGCAACAGAATATCACATTTGCTATACAGCACGATGATAGTGCTCGTGGCACCTTCATACTTATTCACGATCCTGTGAAGTATCGCCATCCGTCATGACAAGTCGCCCCATTCCCGCGGGCGGGTATCAGGTATTCGAACTGCCCCTAAGAGGGATGTATTCCCTCCAGCCTACCATCAACTTCTAGAATTCCCAACTTGAAAGTGATGCTCTCATCGCCCAAACCACCGGATATTGGAGGCAATTATTGAATCTGTTTCAAGAACGCTATTCGCTCTACGCTCGCTTGCTGTACTCCGAGAGTTGGCTGTCTTTGAACCCAGAGGATGTGCTAGATCGCATTGACAGAAACAGCTTGACACATCTCTCTCATATCTGCCACAAACCCACTCAGGGCCCGTTCCTATCCGCATCCGCATCGGGATTATAGTGCGTCTCGCCCAGCAGGCCGCTGCCAGGTGCTGTTTGCGCCGTCATGGCGTTTGGCGGCGGAGCCTGGGGCTGGCTCTGCACGGTCGGCCCGGTCGCCGACGGGATAGGCGGAACCACGGCAGGCGGGACTGGCGCGCTTTGTGCCCGGGCGGCGGCGGTGGCAGTGGCGGCGTGCAGACGCTGGTCGAGGGCCCGGAGCGCGAGCGCCCTCCTCCTCTCCGCTTCGGCGCGGGCACTTCCCGGAGCGCCGCGGTGGGAGAAGCCGTGGCTGTGGTCGCCGCGGGCGGCGGAGATGTCGGCGGCACTGAAGGGCACGCACAGGCGCATGGCCACGAGCACGTCGAACACGTGGTCCGAGATGGCCGCGACCAGAGGCCGCACGGGGCCGGGGAAGAACTCGGCAATGGCAAAGGTGTCGCTAGCGTCGCCGCGGAGGGAGTTCGGCTGGGATGTGTCGAGGTCTGGGAAGGCGACCTTGTAAAAGCGCAGATAGGTCCAGCTGACGAGGAAGCCGTAGACGGCGAGGAAGAAGGAGGCGATGGTGAGCATGGGCGTGAGGCAGAGGAGGGTAACGAGCCCGATGTAGAGTAGCGGGAAGCGGGGAACGCGCAGGGAGAGCAGGCCCCTGAAGAGCGTCACGGTGTGCGCCGGGACTAGCTGGCTGAAGGCGACGAGGAAGGAGATTTGCAGGGGGATGGTGCCCGCAATGGTCATGAGCCTGGTGGAAGATCCGAGTTAGCATAGTGCGAAATGATCAGTCCGACTAGACCATGAAGCCGGCGTATACATACGTCCATGCCTCATTTCGTGTGAGGGCGAAGAATAGAATGGAAGTGCCGAAGCAGAGGGTGTTGGGCACGAGGGACGTGACGAGCAGGAACTTGGCGAACTCGCGCGAGGACCAAGCACGCTCCAGGTAGCGGCCGCCATTGTAAAGGGTGAGGCAGGCAATCGACAAGGTGAAGACGTTGCTCTCGACGAAGGTTGTTGTGAGGAAGGTCCAGGGGTAGATGAGGGAGAGTTGTGGGACGAGGTTGAGGTAGGGGATGACGATTTCTGAGTTTGCCGTCCATTGTCGATACCGGATTGCCGCACTCAGCACCGACTGCAGCCCCAGTGCAATGAGCACGATGCGGGTGACTGGCGGGATGTTTATTCGAGGTGGCATGGCGGGCTGGCAGCCGTAGTCGACTTGTGCCTGGGTTGGAGATATGGTCGCAGCCGGCAACTGCGCGGGTCGGCGCTTTCGATGGACAAGTGCTCAGGCCAGCTGCCATAGCCGAAATTCCCCCGGCCTGTCTGATGAATCCCGCCCATGTCCATCTCGAGCTCAGGCGCGAAATCGTATTGTAAATTCCAGTACTGTAACGTCTTGGCATGAAACTGCCTCACCAAAAAGCGTTCAATGTGAGTAAGATCGGAACTATATGGAGTGCGGGTCCATAACAAGGCCTATTCTGCCCTTTGTCCTTGTTGCACACTCATCCAAATTGAGGATTGGAAAAATCGATATGAATACGGTTGCTTCTACGACAAGGTTGACAGCTGGAGTCCCCTAGTAGGGACGGAGCTGGGATCAGGCTGAAATATATTGGTTGACGTGTTTTCGTGTGCGAAGATTCTTGAACTCAGCCGTTCCTCGTCTCTTAAATGATAATCCGTACAGTTAGTCGTTCCCAACAATGTAAACGAAGATAGGCCAATACAATTCATTTCTGTAATTTCCAGCAAAGCCTGAACCGCTCCATTCATCCTCTCGAGATCGCTTATACGAAGTAAAAGTCGATCATGGTTTTGATTTCTGTCCCCGGTCGCCACGCAGCACCCGCGGGGCTGCGCCGTTTGATCTTTGGCCTTGCTGGGTGAGCTTCCTTACCCGAAAAGGTTAAGCGTTCTTCGCCGGCGATTTAGTCGCCCGCCAAACAGGCACGATCTACCCCCTAGAGTTGGCCGCCGGACCCATGCCGCGCTCACGCTTGACAAGGCCGCAACTCGTGGTCCGAACGCTGCCAATGCAATCTCCAAATCTCGGCCGGGCGCTTTTCAAGGTTCCTCTCAACCCTTCAACATCGAATGCACGCCCAACAGAACCCTGAAAACGACACCCTCATCGAAGCAGCACCCGTCCTTGCGCTCACTTATCATATCTGTCAACATTGATAAAGCCTGCTTCATCATTTATCGCCACGATCGCCGCCCACCGGCTCCCAACAATGAAGGAGCTACTTGACACGGATCGTGTCAACTTTTTGATCTGGAGGTTCGTTATTTTCACCCGCCCCAGGTCTGCCCGTGGGGAGGCGGCCTCATCGCTAACTCGGCCTGCTTCAACTTGAACTACAGGTATTTGCTCGAATCAAGTATGTGCACTGCCGCCCGGGCGCTTTGTGAGGCCCGACTGCTGCCGCCGCGCTCTCTTCGTGCGCGTTGAACTGGGGCTCGGTGAGGTGAGACTGACGACCGCAGATTATCGAGAGACGGCCGCCAAGCTGCAGAAGGAATGGCGGGTGCACCAACCTCACAGGCAGTTCGACTTTGCCTCGCATGTCAACACGTATGCGCTGGTGTCACTCTTGAACAAAGGCCTCATCTATGAAGACTACCAAAGACGATTCGAAGCCGCCCAAAAGGTACGGCGTCTCCGGTTATTTTGCCACACACTTGCTCTGTTTTTCCCGTTGTTTGATTTTCTGGGCCCTGCCCTCCATTTTTATGGGTTGCACTCGGCATGGAATTGGCCGGTGAGCTGGTGGTGGCTTTGGGCCCAGGGGGAGGGGCACTAGTGCCGGGGTGCTGACGCTTTGCTCGCAGGCGCCTGGTAATGTGCCGGCAATGGCCGGGGAGCCTCCGCGGGGTGTGTTTGGGCCGCTGAAATTCCAGCCCGAGGAGCCGGTGGACGAGGACGAGGAAGATGATGTGGAATCGGAGCCAGAGTTGGAGCTGGACGAGATGGAAAACCCACGAAAGCGTGCGGTTGAGCGGCAGCATCATCACGAATTGACGCATGGATCCCCCGCAAAACGCCAGCGGCTCAGCAACGGCTACGAGAATGGAGCCGATTTGGCCACCACACCAATGGAAATCGACCCCCACCCAGACAACAACCACGCGTACCCGTCACCGCTCGAAGGCGAACAGGTTGAGTCCTCTATCCTGCGCACCGAAGGACCCTCACGCGGCACGCAGGTTGAGAAGGTCCGCGACCTGACCCAAGGCACCGTGTTTCTGCGCCTGGGCGCCGACGAGTCACCCGAGGCTAGCGAAAATCCTCTTGTGCTCCTCTGCGAGTGGAACCCCAGGAACCCGTCCATCTTGGCGACAGCTGGGACAGATGCGCTAGCCCGCATTTGGACAGTACCTAGTGGAACCGCCCCAGAGCAGGATCCAGGTCACGTGAATACCGCCAGGCCCTCGTTCATGAGCATTGTCGAAGAGGATCTGCCGAAGAATGCCACCGTCTCGGCTATGGCCTGGAGCTCAAGCGGCGACCTCATTGCGCTTGGCACCGAGCTCGGCACCAAGTCGCGCGTGAGCGTCTGGTCGGTTGACGGAACGAGCATACAGCGCTTTGACGGCCTTGACTCGCCCGTCACCAACCTCTGCTGGAGTCCCAACAGCAACTTCCTCCTTGCCATCAGTCCTGATGTGAGCAACGGAGCGGCAAATCCCGGCACTCTGCTTCACATCTCATCTCCTTCGTTGGTGAATTCCGTGTCTCATGTCCTCGAACACGACCTCCGATCCGACAACCTTGATGCGGCATGGATTAGCGAAACCGAGTTCCTCCTGTGCGGTGGCGACTTGCTCGTCTCCTTCAGGTGCTTGGGGCAGGAAATTGTGCGGAGCAGCGAGTTCCAGACAGCCAAGGATGAGCGCTTTACCCTTGTCGAGTTTGACTGGCGGTCGAGACTGGTTGCGACTGCTAGCGACAAGGGCTACATCGATGTGAGTTTCATGCTGTCCTTTGTTGTTAATAATATCCCCGCTGACACTGTTTGTGTCGCTTAGATTTGGGATGAGTCTGGAAAGCGCCGTTCGATACCAGCCCATGACGGAGGTGTCGCCAGCCTGAAGTGGCAACCGCTGCAGGGGGATCCCACTGATGACGAGAGATTGCTGGTATCCGGCGGCGAAGACGGCGCCATCTTTGTTTGGAACGTACGCAGCGCCGAGAACAAGCCCAAGTATTCAATCACAATGCCGCCGCCGCTTGCTGTCAACAATCTCTCAATGAGTCCGGACGGTGCGTTGATTGCTGTAGCGGCTCACGACAGAATCCTGGTTTGGAGAATGGGTGACCATGCGATGCCAATGGCCAGCTGGGTCCCGCAGCCTGGGTGGCAAAGCCCCGGATCCGGGACCGATGCGGAGGACGCTATCTCATGCTTAGGATGGGATTCTGAGGGCCGGCGTCTGGTGTACGGCTTGGAAAATAGAGTAAGTGACTTGGAGACATTGCGAACTGTCCGCTCACTGCGCTAACATTTGCCAGCTTGCCGTCATCCGCCTTCGGGAGCATGAGGGATGACAGGGAAGATGTCAATGAAGCCGAAGCAGTTCCACAGGATATCGCGCCGAGTTGTCAGCGTGGAGATGAACGCAGCGCGATTCGGAAGAGGGCCTTATCCATACTGATATATCTCAGCTGGTGTTCGAGCCTCGCCAAGTCCCCGCCAAAGAGGGCCGGACAACACGCAAACCCGAGCGAATGAGACACGAGGCAATTCCGGCGTTCAGGCAGCGGATGCATCCGCTTCTTGGACCTTCTCGGAGACCACTTGGAAATGGTCATGGCGTCCAGGTTGAGAGTTTCTTCCACTCTACGTGGTTCGACAATGATAACCCGGTCCGTGCGAAATCAAGCACCTCAACCTTAGCAACTTCACGGGACGGACTCATCGGAATGACTGGGAGCGAGTCTCTGCGCGGGATATGGTCAGATCCGGTCACGATCACTAATGCATCAGCTTAGCGGCGCTCACCTCCCGACACAACCCCCCGCTTGGTCATTACCAATATGTGCTGCAGAACCTGAGACCTTGCCACAGTGTTGAGCGGCATTCGGGAGAGATCACGGCGAAGGGGACGATTCATGTCTCATCCAACATATCCATTGGACATGGTGTGCCGTATCAGCCGCACAAAAGGCATGTCTAGAAGAAACTTGCAGGAGATGGCGACACAGAACATTCGTCCCTGTCCAATTAGAGGTTATGTGGGCGCGGAGGAACATGGCACCATAGCCGCTTGGTGATATACATATTATATAGCGCAGCAGCAGTTCTTTTTTGCCTGGAGTTATGGGCACACCGTAGGTTGAAAAGTCGAGCGTCCGATTCAATTGTTTGTAGCAATTCTGGGCGGGCTGCCACTGTTCCACCATGATATCAAGCGGGAAGAAGGGAGCTAGAGGATGTATAACAGCTAGTGACCCAAGCGGCCTTGTTTGTCTCAAATTCAATCGTTGTTTAGCTTTCATAGAACAGCTGTTACTGTCTGATGCCCAGGTCATCCTTTTTTTTTCTCTTTTTCTCCTTTTTTGCTTTTTTTCCTGGTACTCTGATGGAGTTATACCCATTGCTCGTCTGCCCGATTCCTGGACGGCAATTTCAAGGGAATAATCCTCCAGGCAGGCTCTCAGAAAGACTGGGTACGTGTTAGGCACGGGAGTTGTGCGAGAGTCACCTTTCAAATCCGTAAACTCGACTTCCCCATCGACCTTATCAATATAGCTGATAATCAAGTTGTAATGGATTGTGTAGACCAATGAGTTGTTGTTGCCTAAGCCTGCATAAAATCTTCCAAATTCTATGAGTAAATGCTTGGTATCAAAAACTGTTGCCACGCATGTCTTTTCCCAACCTCAACGCCGTTGCTCAAAACAGATGACCTCCGATGCAAGCATATCCAAGGCACACAACTCCCCTCTCTCCTATTATCTACATGCGTCTTCTCCATCTTCTTGCCCATTCACACCCTTCTCACTCAAACAGCACTCCTCGCATCCCTATCCAACCTCGCCCTGCTCGCGTTGCCCGAGCTCTCTAGGATTTCCTTCTCGTCCGAAGCATTCCCCTCCTCCGAAGCAGCGGCGGGAGCTCCACGGGGAGGGAAGGTCGGGGCAAAGGCGCTCTTCTCCCTGATCTTGTGGCCGTACAGGTAGAAGACGATGGGGATGGGCACCAGCGCGGCGGCGACGCATCCCAGAAGCGTCGACGCCCACTCGATGCCCATGCCCTGGAACATGTACTTGGAGAAGAGCGGGAAGCCGGCGCCGGCCAGGGACCGCAGGAAGGTATTGCCGGCGATCGCCGACGCGGCGAACATGAGGTAGGCGTCGACCAGGTAGTTGAGCGCCTGCAGAAAGATGGACGCCAGGCCAAACCCCGTGAGCAGGCCCGACAGCGTCGGCACGATCCAGTGGATGTCAGCGCGGTAGCCGGACCATCCAAACCAAAACAGGCCCGCCGCGAAGGCCACGCCGCCTGCGATGACGCTCGGCAGCCGCCACTCGGGGACGGGCACGCCGTTGTTGGCGGCCAGCTTGCGCTGGTACCACGGCTGCTGCAGCAGGACGGTGACGCCGGCGATGAGCTGGCCCGCGATCATGCCGAAGAAGGTCAGGCCCGCGACGCCGGCCGACATGCGGTGCACGCCCTGGAAGACAAAGGGGTAGGCCGTCAGGAACAGGTACAGCAGGCCGTAGATGAAGGCCATGTAGAGGGACAGGAGCAGGACGATGGGCTCGGTAAAGAGCAGGCGCATGGGGCGCGAGAAGTTCTTGGTGATGAGCTCGCGCACGTCAATCTCAATCTCCTCTTGCTTCGCGTGGATACCCCAGTTGAGGGTGCGGCGGCGCAGCTCGGCGGCCTTGCCGACGAGGATGGTGGGCGGGTACGTCTCCTCCAGGAAGAACAAGTTGAGAAAGAAGGCGAGGAAGCCCATGAAGGAGACAATGTACGAGGTCCAGCGCCAGCCGAGATACGACTCGACAATGAAGCCGCCGATGAAGGGCGCCAGCAGCGGGCCGGTGAAGACGGTCATGGAGAAGACGGTGATGGCGATGCCGCGGGTCCGGTTGTCAAACATGTCGGAGAAGACGGCGGCGACGACGGCAAGGGGGCAGGCGCCGAAGAAGCCGGCGAAGAAGCGCGTGATGAGCACCGTCTGAAGGTCCTTGCCAACGGCGTTGGCGATGTTGAAGATGGCGAAGCCGAACATGGACGTGACGAGGGGTAGACGGCGGCCCTTGAGCTCGGAGAGGGGCGCCCAGAAGGTCGGGCCCGTCGCGAAGCCAAGGACGTAGAAAGAGACGCCGAGCAGGGAGACCTCGGAGGAGACACCGAATTCGACGCCGACTGCGGCCGTTGCCGCTGAGAAGATGCTCGACCCGAAGGCCGCTGTCATGGTAGTGAAGCCGAGCATAGCAGCGGTAAGCAACCTGGAGAGGGTAGTTGTGTTAGCCTCGAGTGACCACGACGACAATCAGGGGGTAGTGAGCAAGCATACTTCTTCCTGATCGGCCAGTTCTGCGCATGGAGAGGGTCATCGGGCCCATCAAACTCGACAACGTAGTCCTCCTGGTTTGGTAGTAGCGGCGGGTATGGCTTGCCGGCGCCAAAGTTGGGCAGCGGCTTCTTCCACTCCTTGCTCTTGGCCCTCCCAACGGTCCCGCTGTGTTGACTCCGGGCCGTGTGGATGCGGCTCAACTCCGTCTGATGGCGCTCCAGGTCCCGTTGTGTCTCGACTCGGCTCATCTGAACCCCGCGGTGTGATGACTCGGCGGATGAGCTCGACACGGACGACGCTGAGATTACTCGCTCAATCTCTTCGCTACGGCGCTCCCGGGAGGCATCCCGCTCGGCCTCCTCAACAGCGCGGTCGATGGGGTTCTCAATCATTGTGACGTTCCTTCCGGATAAGGCCCGGTATCCCGCGGCGGTCTGATGGTCCTTTGAAGTATCCAGCGATGGTTTGTAGTCCTATGAGGTATCAGGTTGGTGGAGAGCGTTTCAACAGCACAGCATGCCAAAGGAGAGGAAAGAAGACAGCAATAAAACCCGAGTTCTACGGTGTAGGTAGAAGCGAGCGGATATTGGTCAATAAGTCTCAAGGTTCGTCTTGTGTGCGTCTATGATGAAAAGCAGGAATATAATGAATGGATGATGAAATTCGCCTCCCATTCGTGGGCCTGCCCTCCTAATAAAGCATCTGGATCGACACATCCCGGATATATTTTCGCTTTTACGTCTTGTCTGCGGCTCAAGATCTGTTAGTTCCAAGGGAACAGAAAAACTGGAGCCCACAGGCACTGCCGGGTCGTTCCAAAAACGGTCCTAAGATTGTGTTTTCTCCGGCCCATGATGCGGTCTCGGCATTCGCGCTTTCAAGGTCGGGCGGGCCGGGCAAAGAATTACCAATCGGCTTGCGGCATGCAGCAACGCTTTCCCTTCCTCGCCTCAGCTGCCCGTCATGCGGGACCCGGCGTCTCTTCCTGCAGGTGCAAAAGTTTCAGGCGCAGATAAGCGGCTGGCAACGGAGCCCATGGGACGCCGTTATTTCTGAAGTCCATCCTCTTTCGCTTCGTAGAGTAAATTCTGTTCAGAGATCCAGCCTAGCGGCGTTCAACTTGAAGTTCCATTATCAGTGGCTCCATCGGGACTGCGACGTTGAAAAACCCGATGTGGAGCACAACCTGAGATCAGGAGATGGACATTCCACAAGCATTGTGGATTCGTGAGTGTGGATGGTCATTCGGTACGGAGTTCGCATGTAACATTGCTCATGGCGGACGCTGCAATTGCCCAGTATAAGCGCAATGCAGCTGAGTCAGCCGGCGCGCGCTATATTAGGTTGGACTTCCGGGTTGCAAGCTGGAGCTCGGTTCTACACGCAGTTTATGCAAAAGCGATGATGAGTGATGACCGACTTAAGTCCGGCGATCTTTGACGTGCTTTGACGTAATCCCGCAACGCAGCCACCTCGTGGATGGCTTGCATTGACCAATGAAGTCAGACAGGATCCGCCTCAGGAGCCACTCCCCACGAGCCTCGGCGCCACAGGGGTTTCTCAGACGTGAAGTGAACAGCAGAGTGGATCTTTTCTAGCCGCCATGGGAAATTTTTCTTCCTTCTAATCTTCCTTTGCTGCCCGACAAGCCGCCAAGACGGCCCCGTACACAGCCCGAGAATCAAATTCTCCTCCTTCGTCTTGACTTGCCGCGGATTGCCGTTGATATTCGAGAATAGCCTCTCCTTGGCTTCCGTGTTTCTCCTTTTTTTCATTCTTTTCCTTCCCCTGGACGACTCGGCGGTTTCCATGGCTTGACGTTCAGTTTCCACAGCACAAGCATGCCTCGGCACCAGCGGCCGCTGGCGGAAAGAAAAGCTTAACTCTACTCCACCACGTGCATCACGAAAGTCCTAGACCCACCGAGGTGCAAGTCGTGTTCTACTGCACGCCCCAGTTCTCGTGTTCTAGCAGGCCCGCCGCTTCTTCGAGACTCAGCCCTGCCGTCTCAGGATAGAACTTCCATATTAACCCGTATCCGGTCGTACATATTGCCGCGTAAAGCACAAATGTCCATGATGGAGTGAGCGCATCCATGAGGAGCAGGAATGTCAGCCCTATGACAAAGTTTGCGCCCCAGTTGGTTGACGTCGAGATTCCGCTCCCCAGCGACCGCACGTTGAGCGCAAACAGCTCGCTCTGCATCCACGGCACATTGCCAAGACCCAGAGCGTAGCCCGCGACGTACACCATGATGCTGACCAGGATTATGATCGCTGCGCCCTGAGCAGGCGAAGTGCTGGCTCGCGTCGATTGGTTGAAGACAGCCTGATGAAGGAAAATCCGTATGCTGCGAGCAGGAGTCCTGCAATCATGAACGGGATTGACCATAGCAGAATGCGCCTCCTTCCGATGCGATCGATCAGGAAGAGCGCGGCAAGAGTGACGAGGAAGTTGGTGACAGCGACGACCAGCGATGTGAGAGTGGGGATTGGGAAGCCGAGCATCGTGAAGATGGTAGCCGAGAAATACATCAGTGAATTCTGTGTAGGGAGCCGTCAGCATTTGGACGCAAATAGGGTGTTCCGTAGCACTTACAAATCCGCAGAGCTGCTGAAGCCCCTGAAGTAAACAAGCAATCGCCAACGCCCTCCGGTTCCGCCTGACCCCAAACAGTTCATTGACTGACCCTATCCATCCATCTCTCCCATCCCCGCTTACCCTCCGTAATCTCCTCGCCTCTGACTCCTCTCGGACCTCAATCTCAATCCCCTTGACCGTCGCATCCACCTCCCCTCTCCCCTCCTCCTTCCGCGCAAGCACTCTTTCCACAACCCTCCTGGCCTCGCCCACTCTTCCCACCATCACCAAGAACCTCGGGGTCTCCGGCATAGCCAGCACCACCAACCCTTGCACAACAGCGGGCAAAGCTCCCAGACCAACCATCCACCTCCACGCCATCCCATCCTCACCAAACTGGCCCAGCGCCCAACCAACAATATACGCCACCACTTGGCCCAAGGTGATGAAAACAACGTTCATCGTCACCAACCGGCCCCTAAACCGCGCAGGCGCCAGCTCGGAGATATACAGCGGCACGACAAAGCTCGCGGCGCCCACCGCCAAGCCGACGACCGACCGGCCCAGCACCATGGCCCCGATGGTGCCGCTGCATGCTTGCACGGCCGCGCCGAGGGCGAACAGGACGTCTGCGGCGAGTATGACGCGCTTGCGGCCGAGTGTGTCGGCTAGGACGGACGAGAAGGGCGAGACGAGCAGGGCGAGGAACGAGGTGGAGGAGGTGATAACGGACTTTTCGAGCGAGGTCAGCGGGTGCGGGTTGTCGGGCGGGGAGAGGGAGGTGCCGAGGGATACGAGCGTTGACGAGATCACGCCTGTGTCGTCTGCGGTGGGTATGGATGTCAGTAGGTGGTAAAGGGCTGCGGGGCATGGGAGAGGCAGGCGTTGGGACGTACAGCCAAAGAGAAGGCCGGAGATGCCTGCGCTGAAGGTGAGGAGGTAGATGAAGAGTGATGGAGAGGAGCTGGTGGTGAAATATTCGTAGGCGCCGGCGGCGTCATGGCTGTCGTTGTGGCGGGCGGGATCTCCCGCAGGAGAGGGACGTCGAGAGATGAGCGGTTCCTCCACGCTGTCCATCGTCGCGTCATCCCTGGCCACGGCGTCGTTGCTAACTTGGTGCTATGTTGAATGCAACATTGCCCGTGCTATCCGGATGTGGAGCAGTTGCCGCTGCGTCCCGGGGTGTGGTTTCCCCAATCTGTACGGATTAAAGTACGAAACGGAATTCGGCCAACTCGGCAGAAGCAATGTCGGAGGCCCGCGCCTGCCGCTGCCCGATCTCATGTCCGCCCCACTTTGCGCTGCCAAGAGATCTGCCCCAGGGTCCCAGCCACTTTCTGGATTTGAACGTCGCCCTGGCGGTGGTGCTTGGACCAGGGGCGTTTCAAACCAGTGTTTCGGTTGCACATGCAACAGAAGAGCACCTCATCTGGCACAGGAGCTTCTCGACGGCTGTCGCACTTCACTGTTCTGCCCGTCTTTCTGTTCTGCCATGCATTATACTCCTTCGAGCTGTTGTGTTAATTATCTGTTCAGTTGACCGCTAATTTATCTGTATAATCTCGTAATCTGGCGACATCTCAGGTTACATTCCCGACGCCATTCGCAGCGCCTGCTTTGGACTCGACGTAGCTTCACGATGCCCTCGCCATATTCCACCCTGCCCGAGCGCGACTCTTGGTTTGCGCCTCTCTCGATTGATCTCATCGTCAAGGTGTTCAAGACGACCTTCTTCCATCCGTTCGTGGCATGGATCATCCCGCTCTGCTTCCGCGCCCAGAACATGTTCTGGGACGCGCCACCCATGCTGGTCTCGATCGCGTGGGCCTCGTTTATCTCGCTGAGTTGGATTGCCGGGGCGATCAACGACCGGCTAGCCTTTGGCCTGCCGCGCGAAGTGGACCTTAGCGAGGAGGTCATTGTCATCACGGGCGGCGCCAGCGGGCTGGGCCTGCTGATTGCCGAGGTGTACGGTATGCGCGGGGCTACCGTCGCCGTGCTGGACGTCGAGGAGATGGAGAACGGCGAGGCTCGGGGTGTTAAATACTACAAGTGCGACGTCACGGACAAGGAGCAGCTCGCGTGGGTGGCGGCCGAGATTGAAACAGACGTAATTCTTCCCTTTCACTGTCCTTCTCATATCACAGAGCTCGCTAACACGCTGGTCATTAGCTCGGCACCCCGACTGTTTTGATTAACAACGCAGCCATCGTCATCGGCAAGCCCCTTCTCTCGCTGACCTTTCCCGAGATCGAAAAGTCGATTTCAACCAATTTGCTCAGCCACTTCTACACCATCAAGACCTTCCTCCCGGCTATGACGCGCAGCGAGGTTGGCGGTACCATTGTTACCATATCCTCCGTAATCGGCACCGTCGGCGCCGCCCAGCTGACTGACTACGCGGCCGCCAAGGCGGGCATATCGGCCCTGCACCGCTCGCTTGCCGCCGAGCTACGCGAGTCGCACCCGCAGATCCGCACCGTCCTTGTCACCCCGGGCCAGCTGAGCACCCCGCTCTTCTACGGCGTGCAGACGCCTAACCGTTTCCTCGCCCCCGTCGTCGAGCCCGTCGACGTCGCCAAAGAGGTGATTGCCGCGATTGATACCGGCCGGAATGCGGCGATCGGCATGCCGCTTTATGCGCGGTGGATTGATTGGTATAATGTGCTTCCGCTGGGACTGCAAGCCGTGGCCAGGAGGTTGGCGGGTGTTGATAACGGGATGAAGACGTTTGTGGGGAGGCAGGGGGCTAAGAAAGAGCAAAAGGAAGGATTGATACAGGGGTTCTGAGATAAACTTCAGAAGGGGCTAGGCGCTGGCGCCGGGCAAAACGGTGGTCAAAGGAGTTATTTTTTTTGGGGTCGATGAGCTTCTATAAGAACTGATGATTGCTCATGTAACTTCACCAATGCAGATATGGGATCAACGAACTGGTGTGACTATAGTCCACGCAAGGAAGTCGACAGGCTATATAGAGGTTATGACTGATCGTTTGATGAGCAGCGTATTCCAACGAGCATTCCACGGCTGGAACACAATGTATATTGGATTGTCCTCCGAGACTACCTCAGCCTTGCTACGAGCCAAACCGGTGTTCCATGTTCCATGTCATAGATTTCATCATCCCAGTCGACTTAGGGCTATCTCGCACCACGCTCCTCGAACACTCCAGGCAGCTGCGTGGTACTTGAAACAAGAGACCATGCCAAGCCCGTCCAAGCCCGTCACAGTCACACCAACCACCGTGAACTCATCAACCATCATGTCTTTCCAAGAGCCCCGCGTTGAGCCTTCCCTGCTGGCAGGACTACCGACTGAAAGATCGCAACCCCCAGCATGCTTCGGTCCATTCGCATTGTAGCGCAACCGAACAATCAGCAACCGACAATGAATACCACATCTTGTTGCTATAGTTATTATTGATCTTCTTTGAATAGAACAGAAGCATGGGCCTCGAGATAAATAAAGTGAGGGATCTTTGTTCCATCTACCAGGATGACCGAGGAACGGGGCCCAACGGAAAGCAAGTGCCGACGACGGCTTTCGCTGCCATTCACGAACAGGAAAACGCCTACTTCGGCAAAAAGTCGGGTATCTCCATGTGTGATCTCACAGCGGACATTGTGCGGGAATGCCTGCGACCGTTGCCCGACGAGAAGATCTACCCCATCCTCTCCCCAAATGAGAATCTAACCGTGGCGCCGGACGATATCATGGGCTTTCCTACGTCAAGCAAACCGTGTGACCAACCTACCTTAACTTCCGAGACACCGGCTTTCTGCCCAGGTTGATGCTCAAAGAAGCCCGGACTATGGAGCTCCTCAGACAGCACCCCTATCCCAACATTGTCGCGGTATCACGGCTGCCGTGTGAAGCGCGGGCGCATCAGGGGGCTAGTTCTCGAGACCTTTGCCTTTCAGTACGATATTGGTCTCGTGAAGATCCGTCCCGACCTCTTTAAAGGTGTCATCGATAAGGAGTGGGTACTTTCTCTGGACTACAACCAGCGCTCGACCATCTGCATGCGCTCGGCTGGCACACAACGACATCAACCCAGCCAATATCATGTTCGGCGACGGCGGTGAGCCAAAGCTGATCGACTTTGGGTCGTGCGAGCCGTTTGGCGAGCGTCTCACGTCCGCGGGGGCTCCTGGGTGGTGTCGAAACCGATCTCAAGCTTTCGCCTCGGACAAGGCAAATGATGAGCACAGTCTTGGGCTGCTGGGGCCATGGCTGATACAGTCAAGGAGTTGGAGGACATTGTATCGACGACTGCGGACTGGCGGTTGACTTGAAGGACATACCACCATTGGAGGTTCCAATCAAAGGGGAGGAGGCTGTGGATGAGGTCAAACTGTAGGGCTTGACAGTCTTTGTGTTGTTGATTTGCCGTGGCTCTCGGTTGTGATAGAGCGTCCCTGTGATCATGTAACCTTTTGGAGCAGTCAGCCGCAGTCCAACCAACAACAGCTCCCATGTGTGGTTGCACTAGACATTTCCATCCAGATAGAGGCAATTATCAATTCTGCAAATAAAATGACGAGGCCTACAACCTTATCTGTAAGCCTCGACGTACTCAAACGAACCCTCCATATTCCATACCTGAAAGCGGCTATTTCGGCGAACTCTGTAAGTGCTGTGGGGTAGGTACAGTACTTGGGTTGTTTAGGTTGTCGAGGTTGTACGGAATATGTTTACCCCCACGCTCGCCATCTTCTGCACGCCGCAGTCAGCTTATCGGCTTAATCCAGGACAAATGGGATTCGGATCAACCGCAACCGCGGCCAGAGATAAGTTAAACATTGTACTGCGTGGCTGAAGAGAAAACAAGGCTTCACCAGATGGGACGAACTGATGCTCAATCTTGTGGGGCAGAGCAGACGAGCTGTTTTCTTATCTCTTGGGCCAGCCGTTGGCCAATCAGAGTTGCCGTTGTGACTTACAGAACGATCCCGAGGAGAACCCCATCTCGATATCAGTGAACCCGGCGGGCATAGGTATGACACCTCGCCTCTCAACATCATGCGTCCCCATGATGGTGGCCCTGATCCTTTCAGTTGGTGTTGTTCAGCTGGGTTTAAGTTGCGAAACCATTATGGCGAATCTGTTTCCTTGACCTGACCACCAAGCCAAAATTTAAGACAGCTTTACAGAGTGTCTGCAACGCCTTGTCAGAAGAAACCAACTAGGATGTAAATGAGCAACAGCTGGCTGTCCCGTCTCGGCCCATTTCCTCCTCTTCACAGTGCGGTGCACTTGCAGGTTCAATCATCATTCTTTTCAGCTTCTGGAATTACATACCGAAAGCCTTCTTCCCCTCCCACAACCACAAAGCGAACCCAAACCAACGCGAACCGCAGGCGCGATCACCCAACTTCCTGCTAAATAGCCTGCGGTCTCTACAATGTGGTGGGATGACGACACCATCGAGCGGACTGTGACGAAGGAATTTGTCTGCAGCCGACTCGTCCCTGAAGAGATCGGGCGTCTTGACCAGCCTCTCGAATTCGGCGGCAGCTTGACCGATTGCACTTACTGGGAGTGGATTGACGAGAAGGCGAAAAGGCTTTTCCTTATCGTTGCCGACTTGGGCCTACCTGACCAGATCTTTGGACTCATCGACGACTCGTTGGACGATGACGATCTCCCCATCGCCCTCGACCAAGTCGAGCGTTTGGAGTTGACATCTTCCAAGGATGAGAAGACCGAGAAAAAGTTCTATCACCGCCAGTTTCACTACCTCTTGCGGCCCCTGCAGAAAGGCGGCCATACTGACTACGACGACGACGAGGTGGTTCCGCTGGATGCGGTCGACAAGAAGCATGCTTTGGGCCAGCACCTCGACAAGGTCATGGTCCCTAACGAACCTGGAACCGTATTGTGTCGCTGCCGGATTCCGCTTGGTCCGGGCCGTCTCAGCTGGGGAGAGTTCATCTCAGAGGTCGACAGCATCAAGGACGTGCAGAATCAGCATCTTCTGTCATACTCGACATCCTACACACATCAAGGGTACGGCTACATCCTGTTCACACCGGCTCCTGAGTACACTCTCAAATCGCTCCTGGCCACCACGCCTAGCTGTTTGAAGAATGTGGACAAGAAGGCACGTCCGCACCTCGTCATGAACTGGATTTACTGCCTGGTTGACACGGTTTGCTTTCTCCACAACCGGGGCCTCTCGCATGGGAACATCAGGCCGTCGACTGTGATGTTCTCCTGCGATAACCTCGTCTTCTTCTCCAGCTTCACTCGGTTCCACACCAGTATTCTAGGCGGCGCGACAGATTACACCTCGTTTGACAAAGAGGCATACGATCACGCGGCCCCGGAGAAGTTGTTCAAACCGGCCTCTACGTCTCCCACATCGAACCAGAGGTCAGCAGAGGTCAGCAACAGCCCAACAGACAAGCACGCGTTGACACCCAGTCCGCAAGCCGCCGACATTTTCTCCTTGGGCTGCGTCATCCTCGAGCTCCTAAGCTTTCTCTTCAAGAAGCATGGGAAACCATTCGCCGCGCATCGGGCAGCGAAACACAAGTCTGCCGGCCGTGGCGGCGCGGTTCCAGACTCGTCTTTCCACAAGAACCTGGGACAGGTCGAAAGCTGGATGACGCAGCTTACCAAAGATGCGACCAAGAGGAAGGACGAGCCGGTGCTCAGGGGCGTTGCCCCGATGCTCGCTGTCGTCGAGCACATGCTGGCCTTCTATCCCTCGGAGCGTCCGAGTGCGAACGAGGTGCGGGCAAGGATATATCAGATCCTTGCCGAGTCGTGTAGCATTGCGGAGCCTCATTGCCCACCCTTGGACAGTGGGCTGGACTTTACAATTGGAAGCCTCACCCTGAGCTCGTCTGCACTTGCGAGCGGCGGAAGCACTGACAGCATCTCGGGCCCAATGAAGCCGAAGGGTGGATTGGGAAACCGAGAGAGCAGGCGGACGGGCAGCCGAGGAAGCGGCGGGGGTAGCAACGGTGGAAGCAGCGGCAGCCTCAGGAGACTCACCGGTTCGACTGAAGAGGCACAGATGGATCGGGCCGTTGCGAGGCTTAAGAATGGCTCCCATGATAGCCAAACGACTGCACAGCAGTTTTTCGCGGAGAACAGGGCGAATAAATGGCAGACGTCGCTATATCAGAGTCAATACGGCTCTGCGCTTCGTGCGCTTTGACAGATGGCCGGCGGCATCTTGAGAGGGCCCGGTAGGGCATTGGGTGAGCATTTGATGGGCGATAAATGATGGGTAGCTTTCCGAGGGCTAGTAACCATTCAACCCCTCTCTAGCCATGTCCAGTACGCGATCGTGTGTTCTGATGCCGGCGATCGTGCCGAGACATTGATGTTGAGCTTGTCGTTATCCTTGGGTTAGGGTTGACCAGATCCCGTCCTGAAACGAACAGCAGCTTGCAGGCAACGTCAGCATGGTCTGGATTTCGATTCGGGCCGGTGGGCAATCGCGAACGCCGTTCCAAATGAACCTTCCATCTTAGCTGGTCGCTTTGTGTTCGTATGATACTTTTGCATAGTATCGTGGTAGGTATTCAAATTGTACAAACAGACCACCCGGAGAAACCTGCCGAAACAATCTTGGGCAAAACCCCACCATATGGCCCAGCGATCTGCCAACTGATTGCGCGATTCTCAGTACCTGCAAAAGCTCCATTGGATGTCGCACAACTCCACCTGCACGAACCAAGGCGGGTGCAGGTCCCAGCCTCCCATGCGCCTTGGCTTGGCCTGCATTCTAGGTTCCCTGGCCGCAGGTAGGGTTGCATCGGGGTCATCTCCCGGCCAAGATAGGAATGCGTCACAGAATCAAGGAAAGCTTATGGAGAAACCCGACTTGAAAAAACTGAATGTCAGTTTCAGCCATGAGGTTCTTTGCTGTTCTTTTGTTTTCATCCCTCCGTCTTGTCATGTTCAACCGTGGGACTCTCTTCCCCACTTTCTTTCATTTGGGATAACTGGAACCGCATCAAGTGAGACCGAACCTGGTTGCTCTGAGAGCGGGCCTTGCTTCCATTTTGGGAGGTCCTGGGACATTCACAAATTCGGGTAGCGTCATTTTCCATGGACCGGCAGTCACTCGCTTGGTCGCAGCCGGAAGAACCCATCAAAGACTACTAGCACCTCACTAGTGCTGCATCTAAATCTTTTGAACACCACGCACCTCCCCCGTCGCTCGTTATCCTCGAATCTCGTCCCGACACTCCCGGTGCAGGAAAGCCCTGCATGCGAAGGAACCGACCGATTAACACCAACCCAGGCTGTGTCACAGTCTCGGAGTCGGCCTCGATCCAGGCCTTGACCTATTTTTGAGCCTCTGTTGAACAACGCCGCTCCGCTAAGTGCGCCGCATTACGGCACAAGCGACATCTTCATTACGGCACAAGCGACATCTTCATTACGGCACAAGCGACATCTTTATCACGGCACAAGCGACATCTTTATTGGCAGCTTCGAACGAGGCCTTTTTGGACTGCTGTTGGGTGAAAAGGATAGAGGTTGCATATTGTTCTGATGAATGGATTAGCATCTCTTAACTTTTTTGACTCGAGAATTGGCTCTTTTCTTCCTCATTTCGATCAATCTCTTGGCGGCCGTTGAAGGATCACGATAATAAGCAATGAAGCTTCCTTGGCTTCTGCCGGCACTGCTTGGTAGCGGAGCCGCAGCAGGCCTCGACAAGGTTGGGATTGCCGTTGGCGACAAGGTCTGGACTGTTGAGAGCAGAGTTTATCTGGGGAAGGGTATGTGAAACATCGCGCATCAAGTTCATTCAGGGACGATCAGGAGCTTTTAGAGGAGCATCACGCCAACAAGTATGCAGGCATCACATACCAAGAACAAGACAGCGAGGATGGCGCCTCAATACAGTCTGCCAGCGCCAACAGCATTCCAGCCGCTCTAGACACACTTAATATGGATTTACCCGTGAGTTCACACGTCACCCCGGACACATGGCATCGACTGACCGCGAGCCCAGAACAAAACCAAACCTGGACTAAATTATCCTGACACTGGAGATGCCGCGCCGATCATCACGCTCAAATCAGCAAGCAACAACGCTGCTCAAAGCCCAGAGGATGGCCCCTCAAGTCAGCAGGCAGGCCCATCTTCAGGTCTGAGCCATGACCCGTCAGGCCTGGATGAGTCTTCGACACGCCCCTCCAGGAGGGCCGAGACGAAGAATCCGGCCTCGGCCAACCGTGCGATAGCAGGCATGGGCGTGGGCTTGGTTTCGGTCATGCTCATCTTCACCGTCTTTTTGTGAAATGCCTCTTCCCTTCCATTCGGTCCCGGGCGGTACCTGCGCAGCGAGCTTTTTTAGTTTTTTTTATTATTTTTTTTTCCCCGGGTTTGCATAACAGGGGTTGTCATGATACCCATGTTGGAAAACGACTGTTTGCTTGAACGATAGATCCACGAAGGATGAGCCATGGTTGGAGGCCGTGTCTCCGAGCGGTCCGATGGCGATGACGACTGGTAATGTCGGTGGGTTTGAAACTGGCCGCGGATGAGTAATGGAATGTATGGATGGCTGCATGCTTGGCCAGACGAGTAGTTTCATATACTTAATTGTTAATTACTGATCAGACCTCCACGGTAGGAGGCAGGCCTGTATATACATCATTGCGCCGAAGGGGTGGTCGGAGTCGGAAGAGTTGTGTATCCTTGGGACGTAAACATCTTGAAGTATGGGATGCGAGACAAATAGTAGATGTAACTTGAAGTTTGTGGTCTGGTATAAACCAATCAAGATCACATCCCAGGTCCCTCTCCAGCATACCTAGCTCTTCTGACCGAGGCGGGGGTTAAGCGGGCTGTCAATGATTTTCCACACGACAGAGTCCGATGCTATCTAGTACATGTCAAACGTTCGACTCCAAAGACCGACACCTTCAGCCGACAAGACTCCAGCATTTCTTCAACGATGCTGGTTTTGATGATCACGACAAGAATCACAATCATCACAGGCTCATCTTTTGATTCGGATGACAGCGCGTGAGACACACAGAAAATCACAAGCCTCGATCCACCGCGTGTTCATGTTTTACACAATGCCAGACAGATGGTATCAGAATCAGCATCGAATCGCAGGCAGCACCCACGACACCATAACAAACTCCCATAACGCCGCCCAATGCAGATAATCCCGCCCCCCAAAATACACAATACCCCTCATATCCCTCATACACAGCCTTTGTATGCCTATTGCTGCTTGACCAAGATGGCCTTCTCCCGCTCGCCCTTGCGCTTTTGGAACTTCTTGTCCGAATGCTTCCGCTCGTTCTCCTCGCGCCTCTTGATGGCCGCCAGCTCCTCGCGCTTGATCTCGCTGGCCTTCTTGACCACCTTGGGCAGATGCCGGTGGCGGCGGATCCGCTTGATCTCGGGCATGTGCGAGTAGCGGTCTAGCAAGGCATTGTTATACTCAAGAGCCTGCCGTTGCTTGGTCGACTTGACGCCGCTCCGCTCCGATGCGTTGGCGCGCCACAGCCGGAGGTTGCCCTACAGATGGAAGAGGTCAGTGGGTTGAAGGTGGGAGTGCAGGAGGAGATAGGGGACGCACGTCGTCGCTTCCGCTGAGCAAATACTTGGAGTCCATGGTCCACATGGTCCGAAAGACGCGCTGCATCCGCTTTGTGTGGTAGATGTCGCGGGACGTGCCCCGGTCACGTCGCCAGACTCTGATGGTGCGGTCCTACCAACTTTATCAATGCCAGCTTCATCTGGGAACTTGCATTGTACACTTACATAAGAACCGCTGACCAGCTCTTCGCCAGTGGGGGAGAACTCAACATCCATTACGGCAGCCACGTGACCCTTTTGGATGTTCTGCGCCCGGTCAAAATTCCTGGCATCGAAAATGTAAATGTTGTGGTCTAGGGTCAGTGAGTATCATCGCTCCCTACGTACATGGGTGGAATACGCACCTTCCGATGCAACAGCCAGGTTCATGGCTTCCATTGGGTTGAATACGATGCGGTTGGCCGCAAACTGAAGAACCGTCTTGATGACGGGCACTGCATTCAGGGGTCAGTTTCGTTCTTCAACCCTGATGAGGGGGTGAACTCACTGTTTGTCCGCAAATCGAAGAGGATGACAGATCGATCGGTGGCTACAGACCCAACAACAGACGTCTCAACCTGGTTAAAGCACACGTCGGTGATAGTATCAGTAAAGTTGGGCCATTGTATTGTCTGAGCGGCTGTGCTCTGCTCCAGATCCCAGACGCGAATGCAGCCAGCGCCAGACGAAGCAGCAAAGACATTTCCGGTCCTGTGAACCGAGAGGGATGTGTATGGTCCGCCTTCTTGCCATGTGGCGATGGGCGATGTGCCGCTAGGTGTGTTGTACGGGTCCCAGAGCTTGATACCGTCCGTGGCGCAGGACAGGAGCTTCTTGTCGTTGGTGAAGGTCAGCCCCTTGACGATATTTGAGCTGTGTGGCAGGGTTAGTGCCTGTATGTGCATCATAATCTGGCGTTGCTTACTGTGCGGCCGTACGCCATGTCTCCTCGTCGCGTTTTGTGAGGTCCCAGACCTTAACCACGCCGTCGCCGGATCCGGAGGCGACCGAGTTCAGGGAGTTCTTGTCCTACAGGGACGTCAGCATCGGTCCCTTTCCGCCTCAAACGTCTCAACAGAACCAACCTTGCACATGCTGTACACGCCCTGAACATGGCCACTCCCCAGCTGTCCCAGGAACGGCTTGGCAAACATGCGTTCCCTGCCCGAGTCAGAAACCCACCAACTCCTAGAATGGCCTCAGTGTGCTCACAGTTTGACTGCATTGAGAGCTCTCTGACTGCGTCCAGATGTCAGAACCGGCGCCTAAACATGCCTAAGCTGTCTACGTACTACTCTCGAGCTCGTTCGAAGGGATGAATTTCTGGGGCGAGATTGCGAGGCGCACGCTGGACATCGGAGCCAGGCGCTTGTTGGGCCGTGATGCTTCGGCTGAGCGCTTTGATCTGCACGACAAGGAATCAGCAGCCATAGGCAAAAAACAATTCCAACCTGAGGGCCCAGTGATATAGTCGGCGGCAGACAGAGGGTTTGCGTTGTGTGCATTCCCATATCATACCTTCATGATGCCACTTGACTGATAGCCGAAATGTCTCAAAACTCAGAAGATATGACTCTCGAGCTTTGGGTTAGTTTGCTGAAGTGGTGGCGCGGTAAGATGTTCGGTTGGTAATGTCGATACAAGAAGGTCCTCTTCTTTAAGCCTGCCCCGATTCAGACGGCGAATCTCCAGATTTTGGCGGGGTGTGGCGGCAGAAACGCTGACCGCCCGTAGAGTCCCAGCCACAATCGAGCGGTAGCCACAGCGGACGGAGACGCCAAGAGGAACGTTAGCTGCCGCCAGGGAGCTCATTACGTCGCGCTGCGGTAACCTGGGCTGAGCTGCAAGGCGAGCGGGTGCTAGATTTGGAGCTCGCACTCAAACACCACATAACCGCCAACACCGCATCACGAACCATCGGACTCTGTCGGCCACGGTTCCCTACCGCCACCCCTCATTTTATACGAAGTGAAATAAACACGGCAAGCACCGAGTACCCCAACAGTAACGTCTCGTCACAATGGTGCAGGCCGACTCGGAGAGGGTGCGCGAGGCGCAGAAGCTGGCCAAATCGGACCCGCAGAAAGCAGAGGAAGTCTACAAGGAGATCATCTCGAAGCCGCCATCCGTGACATCCGATGCCGCCATCAGGGAATATGAGGCTGCACTGATCAGCTTGGGGGAGCTCTACCGCGACCAGAAGTAAGCAGGACCTGGCTTTCTACAATCAGCTGGGGGGAGACATGCCTCTGACACGTCGCAGGAACACAGACCAGCTCGCCGCCTTGGTAACTAAGAGCAGGACAGTCTTGTCCTCGTTCGCAAAGGCAAAAACAGCCAAGCTGAGTTCGTCATGCCTTCTTATCCCGAGGCCTGACCCCGCTTACTGACGTGCCTTGCCAGTCCGTCAGCTGCTCGACCTCTTCGAAGCCATTCCGCACTCTCTCGACATCCAGATAGCAGTCACCAAATCCTGCATAGAATGGGCTACCTCAGAGCGCCGGAGTTTCCTCCGACAAAACTTGGAGACGCGTCTTGTGACCCTCTACATGGCAAAGCAGTCCTACTACGACGCGCTGACCTTGATCAACGGCCTGCTGCGCGAGCTCAAGCGCATGGATGACAAGCTGGTGCTGGTTGAGGTGCAGCTGCTCGAGTCGCGCGTCTATCACGCCCTCGGCAACATCGCCAAAGCCCGCGCCGCCCTCACCAGCGCTCGCACCTCGGCCGCTTCCGTCTACACCCCGCCGCTCCTGCAAGCCAACCTTGACATGCAGTCGGGCATGCTGCACGCCGAGGACAAGGACTTCCAGACGGCCTACAGTTACTTCATCGAGGCGCTAGACGGCTACCACACGCAGGACGAGCCGGCGCGCGCCCAGGCCGCCCTGCAATACATGCTGCTGTGCAAGATCATGCTGAACCTGGCCGACGACGTCAACCAGCTGATGGCGTCCAAGCAGGCCCTCAAGTACGCCGGCCAGTCGCTCGAGGCCATGAAGGCGATTGCGCGGGCGCACTCGAACCGCTCGCTCGAGGAGTACGAGCGGGCGCTGGCCGCCTATAAGTACGAGCTCGGCAGCGACGCCTTCATCCGCAACCACCTGCGTCGCCTGTACGACGCCATGCTGGAGCAGAACCTGATCAAAGTGATCGAGCCCTTCAGCCGCGTCGAAATCGACCACATCGCCAAGATGGTCGGGCTCGACACGCAGCAAGTCGAGCGCAAACTGTCGCAGATGATCCTCGACAAGGTCATCGTCGGCGTGCTCGACCAGGGCGCCGGCTGCCTCATCATCTATGACGAGACGCATCGGGACGAGGCCTATGACTCGGCACTGGCGACCATCGAGAAGCTGAGCAACGTGGTGGATGTGCTTTATACCAACCAGGCGTCGCTGTTGGAGTAAGCGAGCATTGGGTCTACTGGGTGTGTAATACTACGGTTTGCGCGGTGCTTAGAAAGGCTGCCCGAAATGGAAACGTACATCACCTCGCTGGTATCAAGCCTATAATCTGTCTCTGAATCTTGTGTCCAACCCGCCGTTCCCTTCCTCCCGACACCCCAACGCCGCAACATGATAGTTCGAACTCGTATGCCTACAAGGCTCGTCATCATCCATCATCTTCCTTGTACATGATATACCCAACAATCATCCTTACAAGCCAGCGTACCATGTACTTCCCACTACTCGCACCCCCTCCTCGACAGACAAGTCCCTCCCCTTCTCCATATCCCAACATTCAATTCACATCCCTCACTTGCATGTACCGCCCCTACCCTCTAACTCCTTCTTCCCTTGCTTTCCCACTCTCCTACCATCTAGCAGGCACCATTCCCACCCGCCTCCTCTCCTCCCCAACCAGCAATGCAAACACCCTCTTCGCAATCTGTGTCCCATCCCACAACATCTGCCCTGCATTACCACCATCGCCACCACCACCAGTAGTAGCACCGACTTCAGCCAAGAACGCCTCAACAACATCCAAATGCCACTCCTCAAGCGCCATGCTCTCCCCCTGCGACGTGACAATCTTGCCTAGCAATTGCCGGCAACTTCTTCTTCTTCTTCTTGTTGTTGTTGTTGTTGTTCCTGCACCGGGGGTAGCGAAGGGAAGAGGACGGCGGCGGGCGACCTCGAGCTGGAACTGGAGAATCCCGCTTCTTCGGGCTTGGAGGAGCTCGTCTAGTCTTAGCCAGTGGGCGCGCGTCCAGGTTGTCGGGGATAGTTGCTGCTGCTGCTGCTGCTGCTGCTGGTTTTGCTGCTGTGGTTCTGGTGGGATGCTGGCGGTGGTGGATGAGGTAAGACGGTGCGAGCTCAGACGTTGGGGTTGAGGCTGTTGTTGTTGCTCGTGAGAGGGCGAGGGCGACGGTGATGGTGAGTGTTCGGAAGAAGCGGCGTGGTAATTTTTGTCTACTGACATGCCGTTGTTGGTGACCTGTCCGCGCCCAGGATGTGGGCGGTGCTCGTCTTGCCTTTCAGGGGACATACTGGCACGGCGTTCGGCGCGGGCTTGGGCCTGTGCCAGCGGGGAGAGGGTGCTGCTCGTGAACTCAACCATGCGGCCTGGTGTCTTAGGTTTCAGAGGCGAGCGGATGCAGGATTTCCCAGGGGAGGCTGCCCGGTCTGGTAAAGGCTTAAGCGGACGCTCCATCAAGGATGATCCTTCTGCCTCGTCTTGTTCCTCTCGTGGTCTAGCTCCTGGTCGTTGATGATGTGGACGGGACCGTGAGAAGAAATCTGACACTTCCCTGTTGCCAAAGAGCGCGCTCGTCGGAGCAACGGGCTTTGGCTGCAAGAGGGTGCTGTGAGACGGTCGCCGAAGAGGGGTGAAGTTCATCTTCTGAGGAATTGTCGGCGGCCTTATCTCGTCAGTTCCAGGAGAGGCGGTGCGTGGGGCAGACGCGGCTGCCGCTGCAGTTTTAGTATCACTGACTTGCCGCTGAGGAGGGAGGAAATGCATTTGCTGCGGGATATTCCCTGGCCTGGTCTCCTCTGCGGGTTGCGACGACAAGTTTGAACGCGCCGTGGAGCTGGCTGGTTGTTTAGGGCTGATTCGCTCGACGACTTTTCGCACAGGGGAAAATAAGTCGACACTCCTCCGGTGGCTTCCAATGTCAAGCTGCTTTTGTGGAATTGGCGGCAGTTGCGTCTGGGATTGCGGTTGGAGGTACTGGGCGAACAAGCTGTTTCCAAATGATGTCGGTCTCTCGACTGGCATGGCTCGTGTTTTCGGTACTCCACGTGCTCGCGAGCTGAGCTCCTTCGACGAAACTAAGCCGGTGAGTTGCTCCATATCAGGGAGCACAGCAGGTGACGAGAAGAACGCAGAAAGATCGGGCTTCTTGGTCGGAGGATTAGAAGGAGCTAGTCTTTGTCCCGGCGGATCCTGAGACAACAGGCTGTACTCTTCCTCCTCGTTTGTGGGTGCCTTTCTTCCAGGCCGGACTGTGACTTGTCTTACCCGAGCTTGCGCCTGCCTTCTTGGCTCTTCCTTCTCGGTCGCCGGGCTACCTCTCTGACTGTGAGAGTTTTGTTCCGAGTGTCGCTCGAGCTCATCATTGTAGATGAGACGCCGATTGTTTTGTCTCCATGGGCTTGGGATCTTGCTCCTTCGGGCGGATCCAGGTAGCGGCTCTAATCTAGCCGGCGCATTTCTGGGCGCGTAAGGGGTGGGGGCTCCAATGGCCATCCAAATGTCCTCATCTTCCTCTTCTTCTTCAGCCCCTCGCTCTTCCCCAAAAGGGTCTGCTTGCTGGACTTGATCCATATGTAGCCGAGCCTCAGGAGGTTCTGATAATGCTGCCGGATCCGCTGGCTCTTCTTGAGCGTCAATGTGATCATCGTCAGATGGTCTGCTGGCATTGAATGCACCAAGGTCCGGTGACACAGATCTTTGCGAACCCGCACCAGGGCTCCCTTCACCCTGCCAGCTCATCGCGTCGTCGTCATGCACAGAGTTGGCTCCCGCCGAGCTGGCCACGCTGACGGTGGCATCCCGGTCATGGCTTTGCCGTCGGCCAGGGCCGCTGAACAAGGTATTGCGTACTGAAACTGACCCGGTCAACTCGCCTGGATCCGGGCCAAACGGGTCGTCCATGCGCTCAGTCCCCGAAACCGAAACCCGTGCAGGAGACAGCGACTGGGCGCTCCGGACAATGAAGTCCTTGACTTGACTCAACGGAGCAAGCCAGGACCTGGACGGCGACTGAACCACGGCACCGACTCGCGGTTGCGAGGGTGACCGCATCTCCCGGTCAGGCGGGGCATGAGGGGCCACCGTAGCGGGAGACTGGCTGGACTTGGGAAAAGAACCACGGAATGGACTGCGTAGCACACTGTCCCTCCCAGGTGGTGACGGCGGATCCGACGTGATGATTTGTAGAGCTCGGCCGGCGCGGACGATCGGTGACAGGGACGGTCTGGACTGAGGCTCGGGTGCAGGTAAGTGCACAGGTGGGATGTCACGGCCTCCCATGTTCGCCGACGTAAAGGAGGAGAGTTGATCGGCGGGTGTCTCGGTCGAGTTGCGGCGGATGTGCTGTGTGATGGCATCACTGGGCTGTACCAAGCTTTCGATCGGTCGCGAGGAGGGCGAACCAGCATTCGGAGCAGGCCGCGGTGGACTGGACTGGGGGTTATGGTTCTCGGCATCGGATTGGATCGGCGATGGTGTCTCATCAGGAGTCAACAGCCTATTCGTCTCAGATTGGGGGTTGGAGTAGTTCACTCTTGAGGGCCGCTCAATGGACGGCTGGATGTCTTCGTCTGGCTCCTCGGATTCGGGCTGAGGCCGACGGTATCGCCGTGGTGTTGCAGCCGCAAGCACAACCTCGGGAATCTCGGAGAAGGAGTCGTCGTACGTGCTCGCCTCTTGGGGCTCGGCAGTAACGGGCGGTTGAGGAAGAGCCGGCGACTGACGTTCCCCTTGCTGAAGGGACTTTTCGGCCAAGCGTCTGGCAAGAGGCTGAGCCTTCGCTCTGCGTGGACTTTGTCGCCGATTCTGTGGTGGGCTTAGTGGAGGGAGGGCTGGTTTCTGTTTTGGCTGGGCGGAATGCTCTGGGAGCTGATCGCCAGTCGGCTGTGCTGCGACGGCCACGGGAGCCGGTTTTCCGCCGGTCTGCTCTGTAGACCTGTTTTGACTCTGCCTCAGGGATTCCAATGCGCCGTTGATGATCATGCTTGTTGCCTCACCAAGCTCCTCGTGGGCCGGCGCCATCACGCTCGAGTTCGGCTGCATCGACGGTAACGACCCGATGGAGATCAAGGTAAATCCCTCCGCCATGACCGTGTTCTCAACATCATTGTCACTATGCTGCTCGCTTGTCATGGACCCGGCGTCGCTGTATGAATCCGCTCCGCCACCCAGGTCCGGCCAGTCGTATTGCGGTTGGTCTCCTGGGTCGTGCTGCGGCAGTTGCGGTTCTGGTTCCGAAGCGCGTCGATCTCTCACGGTGTAGTCTGCGTCGTACGATCGCTGCTGTCCCCGGGCAACTGGTGTAGGTTGGTCGGACAAAGTCGCGAGCCAGATATCGTCCTCCATGCCACGGCCCCGCTGATCCGCCTGATGAGGCGCAAATGAGCCATGGGTGCCACCCTCAGGGTTTGGCGTGTCCTCCTGACCTAACCGCGTTGTATCGCCGTCAGTCGTGGTTTGCTTCCTTGGCCGACCTCGTTTCCGCGGTTGGCTGCTTGGCGGACCGTCCTCCGATGCGGGCGACGTGGCCTTTCGTTTTGCGACTCGTCGCGGCTGGGAACTAGGACGCGGGTTCGTCTCGAATTCGAGGTCTGAAGTGAGGATATCCTTCTGAGGAAATAGAGATGCGCCAGGGGCGTCCTTGCGACCCCTGACTGGCGTCCCAGGTCGTTTGCGCCGGGTTGGTTTTGGAGTTCCCAATTTTCGAGGGCGTCCTCTCCTCCTGGGTGTCCCATTGCTCGACCCTGCTGCCTCGTCGTCGCTCAGGCCGCGTAGTGGTACCGTTGTTGTTGTTACCGCGGTCCCCCGTCGCGGTGTGGCTCGTCGTTTCGGGGTGGGCGACTGGAAGAGACGACGGCTGGTGTTGCGCGTGCCCTCGTCCCCGGCCTCGACAGTAACGAGCAGCCGTTGCGGCGAGCCCTCATTTCCAACGTCCAACTCGAAAGTCTGCTTCCTCGGGGACGGTGCGAGCACAGTGAACAGGCGCTCGGCAGCCTGACTCTTTTTCTTGATGTGCGATGGGGGCATCATGGGAGGGCTGAGGACCGGGTCGATCAATGGGTCGGGTGACGACCCCAGGTCCAGCGTGATGGTGCGCTCCTCTTCCATCGCGGCAGACCTGCTGACACGGTGACAACGAGAAATGCAGCACCAGCCCGAACCCGCGTCTGCGCGTGCTGGTATCGATAAAAAGTGGCGTCAACAGCGATGCAAGTGGGTTAGCCTGTCACAACCTCTGTGCGACCGAGATCCACAAGCCCGCGTCTGTTTACATGCTTCCACTTTGGGATGAGCCAGACAGCGCTTGCCAGCCAATCACAGCGCATGGGGGCGGGGAAACGTTCTCCCTTGCTGGACCAACTCGGATTCTCCTCTCCAAGACGTCATGTTCCGAAACCTACCAACTCGTGCAGTTGGTGATGCATCCGCACTACCTACTGCAACAATTAGTAATTACATGTCAAGTGCACAAGCGCATTGCGGGATCATCAGCATTTGGCCTTAGACAGCGCCCTCCGAACCACCTTTCGACATGACCAAGCCGAATTGCGCAACCGGCAATCCGCGCGGCATTCGTGTTACCTGTCAGAAGCTGCGTGTAAGTGGTCTCGCATGTTCGCCGTGCTTTGAAATTGAGGGTTTCGTCAAACAGACCCCGAGGCAATGTAGCAGCAGAGAGCATATATATACCTTCAATTCATGAGCCATCTCTGCCTGAGAAATACGATCAACGTCACTGTTTCCGTGCTCTCCCCTGTGCTGTCTGCCATAAGCCCATCACCCTCACCATTCCGTTTTCCACCATCGCAACCATGGCAACCACCGAGGAACCACCCCGAGGCGACGTCGTCGCTGCTCTTAACTTCTACTCCCCTCCCGAGGACGGCTCAACGCCTTATAATCTCGCCGGCGACGTCCCACCGGGCGTGCCCGAACGCAATTTTGGGTCCGTATCCAAGGAGGTTATGATCCACGACATTCGCGGCCGTGAATCCGACTTCACCCTCGACAAGGACGCCTTCCAGATCCTCCTCAACCAGCCCCCTTCATCAGAGCCTTCCTTCACAGACGACGCTTCCATCCAAAAGAACTACTACCCCGAGGTTGAACGTCTCCTCCTTGACACCGTCACGGGGGCGACCAAAGTCATCATCTTCGACCGTAAGCCCTCCTTTACTCCCCAACCCTGCCTCAGCCACGCAAACTGATCACCCACCCCCAAAGACACGATCCGACGCACCGACCTTTCCTCCCCGCGCAAACCCGTCTCCCGCGTGCACATCGACCAAACACACCACTCAACCGTCCAACGCATCCACCGGCACGCTTCCTCTCCCGCGGAAGCAGCCGCCCTCCAGTCCCAGCGCTACCGCATCATCAACGTCTGGCGGCCCTTGAACGCCCGCCCGGTCGAGTCCTTCCCGCTAGCCTTCGCCTCGTCATCCACGCTGCGCGACGCCGACGTCGTCCCCGTCGAGCACCGGTACCCGGCTAGCACGGGCTACGTCGGGCAGACCGCCGCGATCCGGCACCACCCGGAGCAAGCCTGGTACTATCTCAGCGGGATGACCGGGGACGAGCGCATCCTGCTCGAGTGTTTCGACAGTGAGGCGTTGAAGGAGGGGAGTGCGGTCAAGGGCGGCCGGGTGGCGCACTCTGCGTTTGCGGATCCCAGGACGAGGGAGGGGGCTGAGGGGAGGGAGAGTATCGAGGTTAGGGCATTGGTGTTCGGACCGTACTCGGAATAGCTGGGTGTCTCGGATAGGTACCTAGTGTTGGTGGTTGATTTGAGCGGCATAGCATGGAGTTGGCAAGCGTGATTGATAATATTTGATAGACGGAATGAGATCGATTTTGGACTCGAGCGGGTATAAAAGCAAAGCCGTGATAGCCAAGTCCCCTTCGCCTGTGGATCCGCCCAACACCACCCATGTATCCGTGGCTTCCGATACCACGCCCTAAACCAGCAGATGATCCCTACAAAACGCCCAAATAAGTCTTGACCCATGTATGACCGAGTGCACGTTATTCGCCCTGTTATTGTCTTGTTCCCGTCGACTCACCCGCCCCGCCCGCCTCGTCCGCCTTTCCGACTGCTACTCCGGCTCATGGCCACGCCGTTCGCACTCGACTGCCTGCTCATTGGCACGCCTCCCAATGCCGAACCCTTGGCTGGTGAAGGCCCCGGCGTCCCTCCATGGCCGATTTTAGGGGTGCCGGCTCGCTCCGACATGACCGGCTCAACCACGTCCGACAATACGGGAAGCCCCAGCTGCTTCCTCACTTGGTTCTCCGACGGCCGCTCGCCCTGCAGATACGCAACAAAACGGTGGTCCTGTGCCGGCATCGACGCTGCCTCCAGCAGCTTTCGACTGCCGTTCTCCACCGAGAAGTTGGAACCCACACCGTGTGTATCGTCGTACTGCTTCAGCGCCTGCATCACCGCCATGTCGGCGTGCACATCGTCGGCGCTGAGCGTGGTGGGGACGTTGTACTCCATTTTGTTGCCCTTGATGTACGTCGACGGGAACGTCGGTGGTAATTTTGGCTCCGCCGCGAGCATGCGGTCAAAGTTGCCCTGGAAGTCAAAGCTGGCTAGCATCTCCATGCCCATGAGCTTGTCGTCCACAAAATTAGCATTGTTGGTTCCCCCGCGGGCACTCCGTGTGGCATGCGACACGTTCCTTTCCATAATGGGAGCTGAAGGAACCGAGTCCGACCCTTCATCATCGTTTTCGCCGGCTCCCGAGTCGCTACCGTCAGGCGATTTGATGGGGCGCCCGTGCTCGTCGAGCTTGGGCTTATGTGTAAGTATGTACTTCCTGGCGGCCAGAGTCGCCGCGCTCGATGTCATTCCGAGCTCCTTGTCAGTGAAGAGCTTATCGATGCTGTACACCGTCCCGGTGGCCTTGCGCGAAGATAGCCGGTCCGTCTGCCAAAGCGGTGTGGTGCCGGAGGCATCCAAAGCCCGGCGCTGTGGTGCTGGCGAGCCGTCGTCGTCATTGTTGTTATTCATGCGCTTCCTCTTTTTGTTCTCAAATGTCATGTCTTCCATCTCACGGCGTTGCCGTGTCGCTCGCTTGCCATGCGCGCCGCCTGGACTGGCAGGGTTGGTGATGCTGAATTGGCTGGGATGGAGCAGGAGGGCGGCAGCGTCCGAAATCTCGAGCGCCTCCTTCTCCTTGTTCAGCCGAGACTTCTTGCTCATAATGACGTTTATTAGGCGGTCGCGGAGCGTCTGGGACAGAGCGCGGTATTCTCTATTCGCGGTTTCGATTTTGAATGCATGTGTAGTAAGGTACTCGGACGTTTTCTTCTCGTAATCGAACTGCGGTCGAGAAGTCAATATGTATGAAGGCCGGCAGGAAAGGTCCGTTGGTGCATACCTTGTACTTGGTGAGGGCATAGTCCCGTTGTTCAATCAGATCTTGCACCTTCTCCATCCATTTGGAGAACCTCGGCCCCGCCCTGTCAAGGAGACTCTGGGGCCCTGACTGACCGTCGCCGTCTCCGTTGAGCTGCTGAAGTCTCTGCTGGTCTTGCTCAAAGCCATCCAGCGGCCGATCCACGTAAGGGTCGACTCTCATGACCAGTGTGGTGTCGATCTGAATCTTGTGCAGCTGCTCGCGAAATCCCTGGTCTCTATCCTTATTGAGCTTGTCCGAGAGCGAGGCAAGACGGTCGACAAGCATTTGGCGGCGCTTGTCTCGCTTCGATTGTGTAGGCGGAGGCGAGCCGTTGACGCGGCGGTCAGGCCGATGTGGAAGGGCATCAGCCATGGTGGCATCCGCCGTAGCCATCCTGCGTTGCGCTTGGGGTTGAGGACTCTTCGGTCGAGCTTGGCCACCGAATGGCAGTCAATCGCAAAAATGGTGGTGGGTGCGAGGCCGGCGATGAGCGGGAAGTCCGAGGTTTTGGTAAGCGCAGTTGGGATATGGAAGATCAAAAAGTATGAAGTGAATTCGTTGTGCCGAGAAGATATTGGTACATCTTTCTCAGGGAAGGTTTTATGTTGAGTGGACGGGTGTCGTGCGTGTTGGCTCTGCTCGGGAGGAAAAGCAGGAAGACGATCCGAAGCGCTGGTCTGATGCTTGCCGACAAACCAGTGTTAGCCGACAGCTCAAGTGTGTGCCATTGCTTGCAAAAGGGAGGCATCATTCATCAGGCCGGCTTCCAACCAATCAGCGCAGCACTGGAGGGGTAGGGGCTTGGAGTTAATCCGGGCGTTGCCGGCCGGGCCGTGAGCTCAGAGAGTGGAGAACGTGGGGAGTCATTCGGTCGTCGGTGGGGTTGGTACATCCTGCGCGTGCCCTGCGTTTGTTGCAGTGGGTTCGAAGAATCCAGGCCAGAGCTGGAACTGGAAAGCACATTTCAATAACTGTCGTTGCCAAAGGACGGGAATCCATTTTGATTCGCTTTCAAATCGGGACGTGATGCACATCTAGAAATTCCTTGAAAACAACAGAGCACGGGTCAATACGCCGCCCACTGAACACTCCCCGAAACGCCGATGGACTGGGTGAGAGCAAGAGCATATCCGATTCAGCTCATGACGCGCTACTCGTAATTCAATGGAGAACCTCACCATTTCCGACCCTCCCCCTCCTATGCAGCACGGCGGTGGGGGGGGGATGCCGCCAGTTCTCGGGCGTCCCCCTCCGCCGCCCCAGCAGCTGCCCGCCCAGATGTTCACCACGGCCGCCCAACTCTTGGATCTCACCGACAGTAAGCATATCAACTCTGGAGAGTACAGGGCAGAGACTAACACGGAGCAGAAAAGCTCATGGTAGCACTGCGCGACGGCCGGAAGCTTCTGGGAATCTTGCGCAGTTGGGATCAATTTGGTATGAGACGCCGTCATGCTGTGAAAGTGAAGTCACGACAAGGGTTTTGAGTTAACACTCCTGGCCCAGCAAACTTGGTCCTGCAGTCCACCAAGGAGAGGATCTTCGTGCCGCCCGGAACGGCGCCCGACCAGCCTCGGGGCTTGTACGCTGACATCGACCGCGGCCTGTTCCTGGTGCGCGGTGAGAACGTGCTGCTGTTGGGCGAGATCGACCTCGACAAGGACGACGAACCGCCGCCGGGCTACGACCTGGCCGATGTTGAGCTAGTCCAGAACCTAGCCAAGCAAAGAAAGCTGAACGACAAGACGAAGGAGAAGAAAAAGGTGAAGATGCTCGCTAAAGAGGGCTTTGAGGGCGAGAACCTGGGCGAAATTCTGTTCTAAGCAGCAGGAAGGAACGTCAGCATGACAGATTCAGTGAGGAGAGGACAGGTGGCTTGGAAGCAGAATATTGTGAAATGCTCTCCATCCACTTCCGAGACTTATAGTCACCGGGCTTCGCAGAGACGAGTGCCAAAGAATAGCAACCGTCCCGGATGCCGTTTCCCGACCTCGAGTTCCCTGGGCCATCGATTGATCCATCGATCCCGGTTTCGCACAACTAACGGCCTCCTTGCAGGGACTAGAGTTACACCATACCTTATGATCTTTGGCGTTGAATAATGCTGACTCAGGGGCTGAGGCCAGTTATGCTTTATTTTTCTAGCCTGCAGGTGTTTCTAGGACGACATACCAACCTTCCTCGCTCACAAAGCGGGCAGGAAGCCCCCTACCTGCACATCCTTCTCCCAGGACGTAGGCCAGTGTCCCGTCTTCCCCTCACTGCCATCCCATCCGCCAGCCATCATAGCCGTGGCGACCAGGAATGAGGCCGAGTTTGGGAATTATGGTGTCGGCACCCTGGAGCCGCCGACGGGGTACCCAGCATCATCAAACTGGAAGATGGGATGCAGGAGATACTCAACCGCCTGCTCGGGGTCACCGAGCCGCAGCGAATTCATGGCCAGCATGGCAAAGTCCCACCCGTACGAGTATTTCAGCGCCCACAACTCCCTAATCTTGGCCGCCGTCTTCTTGAGAGCTTCCGTGTCCAACGGCTTCCCACTCGCCGGTGGCGGCAGCAGCCCATAAAGCCCCGCCATAGCCGGATGGCCATTTGTCGTGGCATTCGACGTCCACATGCCCTCGATCCCCTCATACACCACGTACGTCCCGTCCACCATGGGCAGCGGCGCCAGTCGGTCCCTCACGGCAACCCACTCCGCGGGCACCGCCTCGCCCAACCGCTCCTTCCACCGCACCGCAACCTCCAGCCCAAACCTCCAATACGCCAACTCAAACGTCGGATTCCGCGTGCAATTGGGATTCGTGTTCTCCGAAACAGGATACATCGGCGGGCCCAAGTCATACACCCCCGAACTCTGATTCCACCACGCATACGACGCCATGAACTCCGCCGCCGCGCTCACCACCCCGTCCCACCTCCTCAGCGTCGACACGTTTGGATGCGCCCGATACTCGACCTCGGCAAAATACATTGGATGCGGCTGCTGCCAGATCAGCAGCGCATTGATCTCCCCCGGCGCGCTACGGCCCGACGGGTCGCTCATCTTGCCCCACCGCGCCCCCCCGTAGCCCTGCATCCGCGCGCGGGCGACTGCCGAGGGCAGAAATTGCTCGTACGTGGCCGGCTGGCTGCGCCAGAGCAGCGGGAAGCGGTTCCAGCGCGCGAAGGGCAGCGTGTGCCAGAGGGTCATTTCCAGGTGGAACTTGCCATGCCAGCCGTTGCTGACGAGGCCGGATTATTGTGGAGGGTAGGACGAGGCCGAGTTGATGGCGGTGAGGTACTGGGAGAGGATGATGCGCAGCTGGAGAAGGTGGGCGCGCGGGTCGGTGACCGAGGTCAGGTCGATGAAGGCGCCTGTCGTCCAGAAGGTTTGCCACCAGGTGCGGGAGGCCGTGGTCACGCCGGAGTAGGTGATGGTGCGTTCTTGTGCGTTGGGGCTGGGCGAGAGAGTGACGATCAGTTGGGTGCTCGTCTGAGACGTGGTGAAGGTGTAGCGGTGGGTTCCGTTTGTCGGGCCGCTCATCTTGCCCTGGCCTCTCCATGACACGTGCGTGTAGTAGGTTGTGGCATCCAGAGCATGCTTTATCCTGGCAGAGTTGGACGACAGGTTGTCGAGCAGGGTTGAGTGTTTCGACGTGAGGTTGAAGTGTCCGACAAAGGGGGCATTGAACTTTTCCTTGTCAGGGTATGGAAAGTCGAAGAAGAGGCCCAGACCTCGTTTCAGGAGCTTCGAGTTGATGCTGACGGCGATGGTATCCGAATCAGGATCGGCCCATGTCTCGACCTTGACGGGAGACCCATCGTATACGAAGGATGACGAGAGCCTCCCTGTCCACAGGTCGAGTGTCTGGGATTTGTGCTGCAAGTCGTCCTCTGTGACACCCTGGCGCCCAAAGTCAAACCCCACGTTGGCTAAATTCAGGCGATGAGGGTTCTCTCTGAGCCAGTTGGAGATGTCGTTCTGGGCAGAGTTTGGCACTTCATACGTGACAAGTCTGCCGTGCGTCCACATCTGTAGGCCCGTGTAGTCTTAGGAGTATTGATGGCTGAGAAGGATGGGAGTTAGAGTGACGGCGTACCTTCTACGGAAGTCTGTCCAGGGGCCGTTGGCAGGCTGAAATTCTGCCAGGCCCATGTGGGACATGATGGCATATGGCTTGAATGTCTGCAAGCCCGTGATATCGGCTCCGAAGGCGAAGTTACCATTGCCAACTTGCAACGGCGTGGAATCGGAATTCTTGGTCCGGCGGACATTGAATGACCGGACAACCTTCCGGCGCTGCCCCACAGACACTGCCTCCGTAGCGGAGGACAGCGCGAGCAGAAGAGGTAGGACGCGCATTGCTGTTGCCACCATGATCTCAGGCACGGTTTCCAACCACCACCTAACTCACTACGAGAGAAAGCGGTTGGAGGCGGCTAATATACCTTGTTGCATGGCATGCTCACTGCCCGGCCATCTCCCAAGTCAGTTTCCCCAGGATCGGGTGCCAGGTTCCCCAAATCGATCCATCCACGGCGTGTTTTCTCCGACCCATCAACTTGGACGGGAGGGGTTGTTGTCGTCCAGATAGAGGCAGGATGGTCATAGCCGTTGCAGGGTAGGATCCTGCCGGCTGCGTCCCCGATTTCGTCCCTGCGGGGTTTGCCAGAGGAACTCGTGTAGGAGCATGTTCGGGTTACGATGGCCCGACGGCAACCAGAAATCAGGCCGGCAGAGTGCGGAGGCAAGTGATCGACGTTGCGGACTGGTGTCTGCGTGCCTGATGGAGGCAGATCAGAGTGTCTGCAAGGCAGTTGTCCCCGGCCCAGCTAGGGCGGCAGATCCAAAGACCCGACAGAGCGTGGCTTGCCCCATTCAAGGTTGAAGCAACAGTATATTCTCTTTGCCTGTTCAACCAAGTTGGGAAGGTAGATGACATTGTGTACGCAGTTCCTTACACAGGAACACAGAGAACATGGGAAGCGTTGGAGCAAAAAACAGCCTTGGGAACCTAGCGACTGGTTCAGTTCGATCACGACTGGACGCACACTGAAAGACGGCCTCAGATCTGTGTACCATGCCTGTGTAGTACGTCTATCAGACCGTTCCAAAGCCTTTTTTGATGGGCCTCGAGACACCCCACCGGCCACCGGTAACTCTGAAAATGGATTCCTCAAGAGAACTGAAAGTTGCTGGTCCTGCCTTTGAAGATGGATTTGAGCTCTGGAGCTGATATTCCTGATATTGTAACCTGGCGTAAAAGCCCTAGAGCCTCCATTAGAGGTACAATATGTACCTGAGATCCGTTGGTGCAACATAAACCCCGCTAAAATGTGGCGCTTTAACGCTGACCTGCCCCCTGTTGTGCCGTAAATCAATCAGTTGCCCATTTTCCGGTTGCTGCTGCCTACGCGGGAGAGCAGGGCAGCAATGTTTACACTCTGCGCTCTCCCGATTCCGTGCCACATTCCAATAATTTCTCTCCGTTGTTGACTTCCAAGACATCAACACCAACATCATCATTGTATGCGATATTGGTTTTTCCGAACACTGCATTTCGCAAACCCCGACGTCCTCCAGAGTCGCCCAGATTCAGGTACAAAATACATTAGGTAGCGCATCCCTGGACTCCGCTTAAGGTGCATTGGTGGATCGACTCCAGCGACCTGCGTCATAAGGTTCTGGCCCCCGCTACACGCCCGCTGCCTTGGTCTTGTGGCCTCAGTTCAGCAAGGTATTCGGGAACCCAGGTCCCTGGTTCTAGCCATGAGCTCCTTTCTTACCACCGTGTGAGTCGATTCCCGTTGTCGCAAGCATACACACAATGGCAACCGAGCGATTGTATCCCTCCCCGTTCCCTAGCGCAGCCAGCGCATCGCTTTGGGTGTTGCTTGTTGGCGCCCGATCCGCCCTGGAATCGGGGTCAAGCCCAAACAGATGCGACACGAGCTGAATAAAGATTGCTAACTCGGGCGAAACAACAGCAACAACCGGACGAAGAACCAGTTCCGACCTCGAGTACCCGGCAAGGGCGGCGCTACGAGCTACCAGCTTCGCCAGTATGCGGAGGCAACACTCGGTGGCGGGAGCCTGCGGAAGGTGGTGAAGCTGCCGGAGGGCGAAGATGAGAACGAGTGGTTGGCTGTTAACAGTATGCCGAATCTTGCGACGACTGTCTGTATGAGTATCCACGCTGACAGCGGCTCCAGTGGTGGATTTCTACAATCAAATCAACCTCCTGTACGGCGCCATTACCGAATTCTGCTCTCCTCAGACATGCCCGGAGATGAAGGCGACAGATGAGTAAGGTTGGGGATCTCCCGAATTCTGGGTCATAAACTGACAGGCCAGGTTTGAATACCTGTGGCAGGATTCGGAGAATTACAAGCGGCCAACCAAGATGCCGGCGCCGGCCTACATCGAGCAGCTGATGAGCTGGGTGCAGAGCAACATCGACAACGAGGCGGTCCTCCCGAGTCGTATCGGTAAGGCTCGCTTGAATTTGTAAATAGCGCAGTTCCCTGTACTAACTAAGAGCAGGCGTTCCATTCCCCAAGTCGTTCCCAGCGCTGGTGCGCCAAATCTTCAAGCGCATGTACCGAGTCTACGCCCACATCTACTGCCACCACTACCCCGTCATTCGCGAACTCGGCCTCGAGCCGCATCTCAACACCAGCTTTAAGCAGTACGTCCTGTTCATTGACGAGCACAGCTTAGCCAGCGGCAAGGACTACTGGGGCCCTCTGGGTGATCTGGTGGACAGCATGCTGCGCAGCGACTAGGCTGCAACGTCTTCTTTTCTTTAGAGATACCGAATTGGTTGGGCTTTGTTGCATCGCGGCGTTTGGTTGGGCTTGGCCGATACAGGAATTAACGGGTGCCTGGGTTGAGGATTTAGGGGTGGCTGGCAACGCATGCGGATAATGGGAATGGAATGCGATGCGCGACCGGAGTCTCTGGGAGAGCAGGCTTTCTGTAGAGATTACTATGAACGAGATAGATGCCATTGATGGGCTGACTTTATGAGCAATGATGGGATTCAGAGCTCCAAGCCACAAGTGAAACCAACAAAGACTAACTGAGATGGGAGCATAACAAACGCTGCAGACTTCAATGTCGTTTCCAGGGGGACAGAAAGCGACATTACGGTAACTCGTATTGACTAGTACACGGTAAGTTTCGGAACCGGTCCCACCCGGACCTTCTTGATGCCTCAGGCGACAACGAGATTGCCGAGCAGCCAAACCCCGTTCCTTCGAAAACTGAACCGGAAGCTCGCTTTCACGACTTTGAGGTTAATCATCGCATCCGCCCCAGTCACCATGCTTTCGCGACAGGCACTGCTGCGTTCCGCGCGGACGGCAGCTCCCCATCGTGCCCTTATCGGCCAGATCCGCACGTTCGCCGCGCCGGCGTCGAGCGAGAAGGTGAAACCCCCGGTCGCCCTCTTCGGCCTCGACGGCACCTATGCTACAGCTCTGGTACGCCCGCCCCGGTCGCGCAATTGGCCATTTCCCAACAATGTATTTGGCGGAGGATGCAGCTCTGGTTGGAGGAAAACTGCAGGCAATCAATTGCCTCCCGGCTGCGGATTGAAATAATGGGAGGAAACAACAGATTACGAAACTAACCTGCGTCATTTTGCCTTGGCTCGCGGAATAGTACACGGCCGCCGTCAAGACGTCGTCCCTCGAGCCCACCGCCAAGGGCCTCGCTGCCCTCGGCAACCTCCTCCAGAAGGACCTGAAGCTGGTCACCATCCTCGAGGCCCCGACCCTGTCCGCCGCCGACAAGAGCGCCGTGGTGGCCGAGCTGCAGAAGAGCGCCGGCGCCTCGGGCGAGACCGTCAAGAACTTTCTCGCTACCCTTGCCGAGAACAACCGCCTCGGCCTGCTGCCTGGTGTCTGCAACAAGTTTGGCGAGCTCATGAGCGCCGCCCGCGGTGAGGTCGAGATGGTGGTTACCAGCGCTCAGGTAGGGCTCTTCTATCTGTTGGGTGGATCGGGGGAAATTGTTATCTGGGGAAATTATGATGCTGACGAGCGGGGGAACATCACAGCCTCTGGACAACAAGACCCTCTCCCGCCTGGAAGCCGCCGTCCAGAAGTCGAGCTACGTCGGTGCTGGCAAGAAGCTCAAAGTCAAGAACACTGTACGTTTCACCCCTCCTTTTCCTGAAAAAGAAAAAAAATTCCTACGGTCCGGATGCTAAGCTCACGCAGGTCAACCCCGATATTGTCGGCGGTCTCGTCGTCGAAGTCGGCGACAGGACAATCGACCTCAGCGTCTCTTCCAAGCTTGCCAAGATGAACAAGCTGCTCACCGAAACCCTGTAAATCAACTATTCTTTTGTAGCAATGGAGTTATTCTGAGCCCAAAGCTGGGCGCGAGGGATTAGGGAGACAAGACCGCAAGCAGGCTCGTCGTTTGTGTTGTGTTAGAGGGTCCCCATGTACATGAGCCGAATAGACCCGTTTCACTACAGATCATCACGTCCTCACTCGGCGTCTTATGCTACGCTGCGTCTCCGACATGTCGAGTCTCGCATATCTTTAACATTCCCACAACGCGAGTCGAGGGCAGAACAGAAATGGGAGAGCTCGCATCGTACAAATTTCTCGAGGTACGCAAGACGCAGTCGACTCAGCAACAGAGTATAAAATTCCATGTGTGATCTAATGTCAACGGCTAAGTACTCCCACCCGTAATCATCATGTTTGTATAAGCAACCTAGCTTCTCTCCGTGAACAGCATCTTTGCCGGGCCTTCTCGCCCCTTCCATGGAATCTTGCGCCTTTCTGCAACGGAACCTGATCAGTCCATAGCTGTAAACGGTTCTGGCCTCAAACTGATGCAGCGTACAGCCCATGGGATATATTCAATCGGGCGAGACAGCCGGAAAAAATACGACAGCAACATAATAGAAAGCAGAGCTAGAAAGAATGAGGAGAAAAAATACTCAGTATAGTGAGAATTGGATACTTGCGTCAGCCGCGAATCGAACGCGGGGCCCATCGATGGCAACGATGGATTTTACCACTAAACCACTGACGCTTCATTAATCAATTGCTAAGTATAGCATTACGTACCGTGAGATCATTGCGTTCGCTGACTCCACCCAACACTCACGACCAGACCCAACTCTGTACACTGAGGTGACTCACAAGGTCCAAGCGAATTTGAACAGACACAAGCTACACAGAACCGATCTGATCTATATACCTGTCTCAGCTGTCTCAGCCTGTCTATCACATCTCACCCAACCACAAACAAACCCCAGAAACCCACCGCTCTCCGCTATCGATTACCAAAACCAGCCACCACCCAAGCCCAAGTAACATCAAGGCGTCGTCTCAAGCTCATCCACCTCCTCCTCCCCATCCCCCCGCTCCATCCGCACCCTCTCCAACTGCTGGCTAATATACGAATGCAGATGCGCATCCGCCTCAGCCCTCTCCTTGGCCCGCTCGGGATCGTGCAGCAGGCTGGGGTTGACCGAGCCCCTCCTGCCACCATTGTGCGGCCTCGAGGCGCCAGGCGTCTCGTCACCGCTCTCCTCCGCCCCGGTGTCATACCCATTCACGCTGTAGTCGCTCCTCGCCGCGAGTGAGCGGCTCGTCGAACTGCGGCGGAGGCCGAGGCGGGGCGTCGTGGGGGACAGCATGTTGGGGGTTTGCGCGCCGGGCGGTTGGGCGCTGCGGTGGATGATGTCGTCGAAGTAGTGCGACATGCCAGCGCGCGGGGTGCGCGGTGTCTGCGGGAGGCGGCAGTTTACGCTAGCCCAACGATTTAGTTATGTGTTACGCAAGGCACGAGTGGCGAGGCGGAGAAGAGGGGAAAGGGGGCTTACCCAGTGTCGTGGATCATGCGGGCAATGAGGCCAGTCCAGCCACATTGGTGTGTCGCGCCGAGTCCGCGGCCCGTGTCGCCGTCAAAGAACTCGTAGAACCAGAGGTAGTCCCTCCAGTGCGGGTCAAAGTCGAGCGTGTCGTTGCCGCCGTTGATGCTGCGGCGGCCTTCGTTGTCGCGCGCAAAGAGGTGCTGGAGACGGTGTTGGATCTCCTCCGCAACATGGCCCAGGTGGATGTAGTCGCCCGAGCCCACGGGACATTCGACCTGCAGGTTCTGCCCATGGAAGAGGTAGAAGCGCTGAAGCGATTCAACGAGAAGGAAGTTGACGCACAGCCAGATCGGCCCTCGCCAGTTGCTGTTGCCGCCGAAGAGGCCGCTGTCCGAATCACCAGGAACGTAGCCAACCTTGAAGACCTGCCCGTTTACCTCCATGGAGTAGGGGTGCTCCTTGTGGTATTTAGACAAGGAGCGGATACCGTGCGGACTGAAGAACTCGTCCTCATCCAGCATGCGTTCGAGGATCTTGACGAGCCGCTCCTTGTTCACGAGGGACAGAAGAATTCTGTTACCCCTGCCGCGGGTACGGATGCTGTGCATTGTCCGCTCGGCTACATCGCAGCGGTTGTTCATGAACCACTCCACGCGCTTCTTGAAGGCGGGAAGCCTGTTGATGAGCTCCGGCTCCAGGGTGAGGGTCGCATACAGAGGAATCAGGCCAACTAGAGACCGGACGGGCAGCTGTTGGATCCAGGGACCGCCCCACGAAATGGCATCGTAGTAGAAGCCGTCCTGCTCGTTCCAGAGCGACTGCGCCTCCTTTTCGCCCATCCGGAAAGTCATGGCGTCGCTAATCAAGATGAAGTGCTCGAAGAACTTGGTCGCAATATCCTCGTAGATGCGCCGGTGCTTGGCCAGCTCCAGGGCGATGTTGAGCATGTTGAGGCAGTAGAAGGCCATCCAGCCTGTGCTGTCTGCTTGCTCCAGGGTACCGCCTGTGGGTAGCGGCTCCGAGCGGTTGAACAGGCCGATGTTGTCCAGTCCGAGGAAGCCTCCCTCAAAGACGTTCTTACCCTCGACGTCCTTCCGGTTTACCCACCATGTGAAGTTGAGGAGCAACTTCTGGAACACTCTTTCAAGGAAATCAAGATCCTGCCTTCCGTAGAGCTTACGCTCGATCTTGAAGACGCGGAATGTTGCCCAAGCATGCACTGGAGGGTTGACATCACTGAAATTCCATTCATAGCTGTTCCCCCATTAGTTGATGGCTCTCACACTCCCGTAGTGGACTACTTACGCAGGGAGCTGGCCATTCGGATGGCAGTACCACTCGCGGGTAAAGAGATCCAGCTGCTTCTTGGCGAAATCCGGGTCGATCATGGCCAGGGTGATGCAGTGAAAACTGGTGTCCCACGCGGCAAAGAAGGGATACTCCCAAGAGTCGGGCATTGACAAGATGTCGTCGCAGTGAAGGTGTCTCCACGCAGCATTGCGAATGCCTTTCCGACCGGGCGGCGGCGGCGGCTGGACCGGGTCACCGTTTGCCCACTCCTCCCAGATGAAGAGGTAATGCTGTTTGCACCACATCATGCCTGCAAAGGCTTGTCTCTGGATGTTGCGGAGGTCGTCTGCCATTGGTAGAGGACTGATGTGGTAGTAGAAGTCATCGGCCTCCTCACGCTTCTTCTCGATGATATCGTCAAACTCTTCCTCGTCGAGGTATGTCTCGGGTTTCTTCGAAAACCGGAACCGAACGACTGCTTCGGTCAGTCCCGATCACTCGCAACACTACTGGGATGGACATACCTGCGCACTCGCCGGGGTCAACACCACCCGCTTCGTTGAATGTAAACCGAGCAGCCGCCTTGGTGCCAATTTGAGCCGGGTTGACCGCACCCTTTTCTTGGTTGACAATGTGGCGGTGGAACGCGTCCTTGACGTATTGTGACTCGTTTTTGCCCCCGTACAGCATCTCAAAGTTAGTCTCGTTTTCAGTGAACAGCAGCTCAGGCTGGACATCTTCCCCGCTAGGGCCGACACCGGGAGATGGAGACAGAAGGACGTAGCGGTCTCCCAGTTGGTGATGCTTCGACTTGAGCAGGTACTCGTCGTGAACACCTATGGAAGGCCTGTTCTCGGCAGGCTCGCGGCCCCAAGACCAGGTGTTGCGGAACCACACATGGGGGATGATGTGGAGGGGCGCACGCTCGGGGCCTCTGTTCCAGGCAGTGACACGGAACAGGAGCTCGTCGGGGTCGTCATCTTCTTTGGCGGTCTCGATGAAGATATCCCAGTAGCGGTCCTCGTCGAACACGCCGGTGTCAAGAATCTGGTATTCCTTATCGTCCTTGCCTCGCTTCGCATTTTCGATGAGAAGATCCTCATAGGGGAATGCCTTTTGCGGGTATTTGTACAGATATTTCATGTACGAGTGCTGTGATGGGTCAGCTTCGGCGGTTGTTTCAACAGAGCTACAAGAATCTCTTACCGTCTGCCCAAAAACGTTAGCGAAAGGTTGGATAACTTGAAGATGAACACTAGGCTGCGCTTACCGGTGTATTGTCCAGGTGAAAATGAGCCTCCTTGATGCTCTCGCCGTGGTTCCCTTGGGGGTTGGACAAGCCGAACAGGCGCTCCTTGAGAAAGGGGCTAGCAGCATGTCAGCAGGCTGCAAGATCGATCTCCCGCTTGCTCAATTGGCCATACTCCTTCTCGTTCCAGAACGCAAAGGCAATGTTCTGGTAGCCATGGGTGTCGCAAACACCAGCGATGCCGTCTTCACCCCATCTGTATGCGCGAGACCGGGCGTGATCGTGCGGGAAATCTAGGGAAGTGGCTTGTGTGAGCGGACCGCGAAGTGCGAGGGGAGAGCCGAAGAGTGGCCAAGTTCGGCGTGCAACTTACGACTCCATGCATCGCCGTCTGCGCTGTAATCCTCTCGCACTGCATTGACCTAGTTAGACACGGCAGCCTGCGCCAAACTTTGGAAGCCAAAACCAACCAGTCGCCCATTGCCTCTCGGCGACATAAGGGCCCCATTTCTTCCAATACTTGGTGCGGTCGCGGTCCTCCTTGAGCCTCCGCTCCTCCTCGGTGAGATACTCGTGGTTATCGAAGACGACCATGTTGGACTTGCGAGGATATGAAAATATATCCGGATTGGTGCGATAGATATGCCGTATGGAAACGGAACAGTCGCAACGAACGGGGAGCTCTCCCTCTCACTTTCTCTCTCTCGGTCTGCCTGCCAACAAACTCCACAGCAAAAAAGCAGGAGGCTCAGTAAGCACCAGCTAAGATCGTCTGCCAAGTAGGAGCCAGAGAAGAGATCCAGAGGTAAAGCAAGCTCACGGCAAACAAACAATTGGGTTGTTGGCCACCAGCTTGTGAAACTCCAGCTTGGGCTAAACAAATGCTGGCACAAGAAAGGAGTGGCAGTCGAATTGGGACGTTTGTACAAGTACAATACGCGGCAGGGCCTGGCCGCTGACAGGAGATCAGACCTGCTGTGTGACGTCAAGAAACGGCGCCAAAGTTGCCCGCCAACACCAGCCCCGCCGTCGCCTAGAATCAGGGCGGCATGCTTGGCAGAGCGCCGCTTCCCTGGCGATCGATGCGCTCAGGGGGTTCAGCATTTGCCCTGCATCTCCGCTATCTATTTGATCTCATACCTCGTTGCTCCCAAGCACTTCTGACACCCTGCCGTAAGTTGTAGAGGTGGTTCATGCAGCAGCACTGCTGTCTCAATAAAGGGAGGGTAGCTTTGTGAGAGACTTCCGGCTGACTATTGGAACCTTGGAAGTTGGCGTCGCAGCCACCCCGACACCCCTCCGACCCCTGAACAACATGCTGCTGGACGCGAAGCCTTGAACATGGGATGCAGAGGCATGTTTCAAACTGAAGAGTAGCAATACCAATACAACAACAACCAAGCCCTATCGCTACCTGGTATATCAACCATTGCGCCTAACCGGTTTAAATCCTGCTCGTAAAGACCTGTGCCTCGTAGGAAGCCTTGGACAGAGAGAAAATTGGAACAGACACCCGTTCGTGGTAGCACTATAGCTTGGCTTTTGGGGGCTTCGCCGGCGCAGTGGCATCAAGATTGACCACGACCTCGCCCGTCCGCTCGCCGTTGCCAAAGAAGATTACCTGCACCGTCAGATCGTCCCTGTACCGTCTCGAGAACGGAGCGGGCAGCGTCAGCAGCGCCGAGACCTGCTCCTGGTTCTTGCCGCCAAGAGCGTTGCGCACCAGATGCGTCGCCACGTTCGGGTCCTGTACCACGAACCCGTCCGCCGAGTTCCCCCACTGCCGCACCCCGCGAAACGGCGTCTTTTGCCCACCGCTGCCACTGGCGCTGCCGTCCGCGCCCCCCGCCGTCTCGACCGGCAACCCGCCCTTGCCGCCGCGCGACCCAAAGATGCGCCCCCACACCGAGTCGTACTGCGAGCTGCTGGAGATGCCCGGCGTAATCTGCTGGCTCTCAATCCACTTGCCCACTAGGCCTATGACTTCCTCGTTGGTCAGCATCTCCCAAAGCCCATCGGTGGCCATGACGACAAAGTCGCCCTTCTCGGGCTCGATCTTGGTGGTCGTGACAACGGGTTCGGCGGTGACGTAGGGAGGCGTCTTGAGTATCGATGAGACGGAGCGAGCGAAGAAATGCTGCTTCAGCTTCTCCGAGATCTCACGGCTCCATTTGTAGCTGGCGTCTCCGAAGGCGCGCGTAGGCTCCAACCCGCCGAGGACGCGGCCGTTTCGTACGACGTATGGCTCGTTCGGGTGCTGTTTCCGTAACCGTGCCTCTTCATCGGGATTGCTGCCCGTCTGGTCGACCGAGAGCGGTATGGCTATCCACTTGCCAGACTCTGAACGGCGGCCTAGAACAGCTCGCGAATCGCCCGTGCACGCAACGCGTAGCAATTTGGACCGGCTGTCGTAGAAGGAGAGGAGGGCGCAGGATCCTGACAGGGCGGGGGCGAGCAGCTCGGCAGCGGCGATCTTATTGTTGGCCTGCATAACCTTCTGCACGCTCTGATTAACAATCTCGTCATCCAGCTTCAGGAAGCCCTTCTTTATGGCGGCGTCGACGGCCTCTTGCGATGGCGTCAGGCCGAATGTCCTGTATGTGTCGTTGAGTTCCCGGGCCACGAAAGTTACTAGAGCCTGGCGGAGTTTCGCCGAGGTCGTCCATCCTCTGTGAGCACGTGAATGTCAGCTGCGTTGCAATTCATTACATGGCTCGCTCGCCCTGTAAAGGACTTACGAGTGCCCATCAAAAACACCCCAGAACATCCAGTCGCTCGTCCCAATTGCATTGGTCTTGTCGGGTATCTCAACAATCTTCTCGGCATGGTCATCCTCAATCGGATCATTGCTCGGCAGCTGAACCAAGTCATAGCGCACGACGCCCTGGCCGCGATTGACAAAGTACGACTCCTCACTCTTGCGCAGCTTCTGCGTGGCCTGCTCAGGCGTGAGCATCTCAATCACCCTCCTCCCGTCGTCGCCCGTGGTCTTGGAGATGGGTCCCTCCCCAACAAACGTGCCGGTATGCAGCTCGTCGGCGCCAATGACCAGAACGGAGCGGGTTTGTGTTGCCGCTTCGCCTGCGGCCCTGCTCGTGCTGCTCGTCGAGTAGGCCCGCTTCACGATGCTGTCGGTGTCGTTGCCCCTGTACGAGTAATAGGCCCCGTAGCCGACCAGCGCCGAGACCAGCGCTACGGAGGCCCGGCGGAAATACATGGATGAACGGAGCGGTTCGATGGGGACCGGTGCATTCTCCCACGAACGGGGACGGTTGCTGCTGCGGGCCTGTGGGGACGTCGAGAGCAATCGGCGGGTTGACGCTGCGGTCCTCCTGGATGCGGTCGGCACCAGCAGCGGAGATACGCCCCGGCGGGAGCTATAGCGAGAACCTCGGACGGTACATTGCAGGCTGGTGCGGAAAGCTTGTAGGGCGGCGCGACGCATGGCGGATGGCAGAGATGGGTCACGTCTCCAAGTCACGATGGACGCCAGCACAAGTTGGGGTTCGGGTTTGCAAGGTCTGTTTCAGCACAACGGTGCTGTCTGATTTACGTGGACCACGGAGACTGACCTAACCCTGGGTCGGAACTGGAACAGACAGAATCGAAAGCACAACACGGCTCTCTTCAACACTTTCCTGCCTAGCAGGAGTCTCCATAAGAAGTTGAGGACAAAAATTCATATTCCTCAGGGCACATGGGGATCTTTCCATTGCAGCTTTCCTTATGATAAGTTAGTAGAGAAGTAGACCCCAGAGAAGGAAGAATCCATGACCCCCACATTCACCCCACGTTTGTGTACTGCATACAGTAACCGCAGCTCCCTTGCACTGTATTGACTTCAGCTCCCTCACATACAACTCCAAGCATGTAGCTGCAGTGACTGAAAATAATACATCCAGCTGGAGAAGCCGATTATACTTATCAAATCAAGTGTCCAATTTTCCCCAGTCGTTGGCACTCATACATATTCTTACTTGGGATTGTATGAATATTCCATCCGCGTACCTGCCACCGACGCCTCGACTCCTTTCGGAAAGCGCCATTCTGGACGCTCGCCGATCAAACAGACCGCGGATGAATCATCCTTAATAACATCAGTATCTCTAATGGAGATGAACACAAGCCAGGGCTCGGGCATCGCCCCGACCCAGCGCGGCGATAGCGACGTCGCCTTCAAGAAGTTCGACTCGTACCCCTGGGCGCGGGATCGCTCATTCCTTGTAAGTCGTACCCACCACGTATCTGGCTTCTCTCATCAACCGTAACACCCCACTCACTCACGACATTCCAGCAAGGCCTCATGGCCACCCTGGGGCCCTCGCTCCTCATTAACGCCGATGGCTTCAACCGCCAAAAGGCCCTGAGCACCACCCTGCAAGCCCGCATCTGGTGGTACAAATCGCGCTTCAACACCGACATCGACCGCGCCGCATACGAGGCATACAGCGCCTCCCATCCGCTCTCGAGCCCAGACGGCTCCATCCTCGCCAAGCTCGAGGAGATCCAGCAGCGCATGGGCGGCGCCGGCGGCGCCGGCGGCACCGGTGGTCCATCCTCCGCCAGTAGCCAGAGCCAAAACATCCCCGCGTGGCAACTCAACGCGCCCAAAGTGGACCTCAGCAAGAAAGCCGACGACGGGGCGAGCCACGCCAACACCGGCGACGGCGCGCCGTACCCCGAGAACTTCCAGGCGCTGATCGAGGCCGTGACTACGGGCAAGCCGATCCCGGGGATCAAAGAAATCCCGAATACGGTTGTGCGGCCGCCGGTGAGTATTTGTCCCCAACACGCCCACTACCTCTTCTCACGGATCAGCTGACTGATTGGTATCTTTGGATAGGGTGTCACACCCTTTGGCAAGATGAAGGCGCCTCGCAAGCCGTGGGAGAAGGAGGCTGCCCCTGACAGCTTAGCGCAAGCAGGCGTGTTTGGGAATGTGGTCGACAAGGAGTTTCCTCCATTGCCCAGCGAGAGGAGCAATTGAAACTGAAGACATCAGAGCAGCGACCAGTGCACCATGCCGTGGATCCCATGAGCATGCCTGAGATCGGATCATGGCTCACTGAGACCGCGATAACAAATATTCCCGCCTGCTGCTGGAACGGTTGGGATGCTTTGACCTGCCATCCGCATGAGAGAGCTGAGTATCAGTGAGCAGGAGAAAGAAGCAGAAGAGAAGGGAGCAGACGAGGCAGAAGAAAACAAGGGCGGAAAGACATGAGCAACAAATGCTGCTTCGGAAACAGGGTATCTAACTCATCTAGCACCCGCTCTGTCACAGCTGTTGTTGCACCAAAAGCCAGGGATTACGCCTGGACAGACAGGAACTGGGGGGCGACGTCAGGACGTGAAAGCATACAGCCATAGTTGGCTGCCAGATATGCCAGCACATAATAGATCTCAATAATACAAGAACCATCATCATCTCATTCATGGCGAGCCCTGTTGTTCAAATTGACAACTACACATACATACTATTTACTTCACTGCTTCCCTTTCGACTCCAGGTATGTACAAACACCAGCTAACAAAGGAAAGGAGGACAGACCCAGGTGGAGAGAACGAGGTGTATGATGGACAGCAACGGTTCTATTTCCTTCTCACAACAGAGAAGCATTTTTTCTACACACCGTATGCGATCTGGCCCATCGGCCTGTCCTCCTCCATTCCAGGCGCCATGAAGTTTGTCCGCGGGTCGCCGGTCTCCTTGGCCGCCGAGCAGCGCGCCATGGTTGGAGAGCTACAGTTCAGTCAGCCATCATAAGAACTACAACCCGCAAGAGAGTGAGAAGGAGAGATCATGGACTAACCTTCGCGAAATGACATCAGTAAAGTAAAAATTCTCCACCACCTTCCTCAACGGCTGCCCCGTCGCCTTGGAGCCCTTGTTCTGGTCCACCAGCTGCACCTTGCTGAGCTGCTTGAGCGCGACGGGCTCAACGACGTCGTACGCGGCCAGCGCCGGGCTGATCTCGACCATGCGGTCCCGGAGCTGCGCAACATCGTCGTAGGGCAGCGGCGCGCCGAGGAACTCGCTGACGGCGCGGATGATCTTCCAATCGGTGCGGGCGGCGCCAGGAAGGCCCGTCGCGGCGCGCGTCATCTGCACGCGGCCCTCGGTGTTGATGTACGTGCCGGCCTTCTCGGTGTAGGCGGCGCCGGGGAGGACGACGTCGGCTATCTGGGCGCCTCGGTCGCCGTGGTGACCTTGGTAGACGATGAAGGCGTCCTTGGGAATGTCGGCCTCCTCGAACTCGTCGGCGCCCAGGAGCCAGACAAACTTGGGCTTGGTCTCGGCAACGGCGGCAGACGGGGTGACGAAGCCAACCTCGTACGCGCCGGCCCGGGATGCAGCCCGCTGCAGGACGTTGTAGCCGTTCCACTCCTCGGTGAGGAAGTTGGCGGCATTCTTGTCGACAAACTGGCCGACGGTCTCGTAGAAGGCCTTGGCGTCAGCGTGCTCGGTGACACCGGAACCCACGATAATCATGGGCCGCTTGGCAGCCTGGAGCTTCTTGCCGAAGGGACCAGCCAGGGCCTCCTTGAGGGCGGCCAGGTCGGTACCGAGATGCTCGAACTCGAAAGTCGACTCCCAGGTCTGACCGACGACGCCAATCTCGAGGTCCGAACGCAGCCATTGCTTTCGAATCCGGGCGTTCAGGACAGCCGCCTCGTGTCTTGGGTTGGTGCCAATCAGGAGGATGCAGTCGGCGGACTCGATTCCCCAAATTTTGGAGTTGAAGAGGTAGCTTGACCGCACATCGATACCGTGAGCAATTGGTTGGCTGCCATTGGGCATATCGAGGGCAAGGTTGTCCGAGCCCAGCTTGTTGGCAAGATCCTTCATGGCGACCAGGGATTCGACCTCGGTGAGCTGACCGGCAATGACCTTAAACTCGTTCTCCTTTGGCGCCAGAGTCTGGTACGCGTGCGAAATCTCGGTAAGAGCCTGCTCCCATGTCGCGGGCTCAAATTTCCCTTCCCTGCGCACCAACGGGATCGTGAGCCTCTGGGTCTTGAGGCCGTCGCAGGCGAACCGGGTCTTGTCGTTGATCCATTCCTCGTTGACGTCGTCGTTGAGCCGGGGGAGAATGCGCATAACCTCGAGACCGCGAGAGTCGACACGGATATTTGAGCCGAGACCGTCCAGAACATCGATAGACTCCGTTTTCTTCAACTCCCAAGGGCGGGCGCGGAAGGCGTAGGGCTTCGACGTCAGAGCGCCAACCGGGCAGAGATCGATCACGTTGCCAGACAGCTCCGAGTCGAGGTTCTTCTCGAGGTAGGTGCCAATTTGCAGGTCGTTGCCACGGCCCGTCGAACCCAGCTCCGTGGCCCCAGCGATGTCGTTGGCGAACCGGACGCACCTCGTGCAGTGAATACACCGGTTCATGGATGTTTTGATAAGAGGTCCGATATTCTTGTCCTCCACCGCACGCTTGCCCCCAACCTCGTGAAACCGGCCACGGTCGGCACCGTACCGCATCGACTGGTCCTGGAGATCGCACTCGCCGCCCTGGTCGCAGATGGGGCAGTCGAGGGGGTGGTTCGCGAGCAGGAATTCCATCACGCCTTCGCGGGCCTTGTGTGTCAGGGGAGAGTTGGTCTTAACGACCATGCCGGCCTGTACGGGCCATGCGCACGACGCAACGGGCTTGGGTGACCGTTCGACTTCGACCAAGCACATACGGCAGTTGCCGGCAATCATGAGTTTCCTGGCGAGGCATTTCGTTAGTTGGGTGGGCGCGGGCAACGAGCATCGGCGTCGGCGCGGTGGACGTACTCATGGTAGCAGTATCTGTGAACCGTCAGCAAACACATCTTCAGCAGGGGTTCCCGTAGGTAGCGCGGACCTTGGAATCGTGATGCCGGCCTTCTCGCAAGCTTGGATCAGGGCGGACCCGGCTGCATCGCGATCAGCAAACCCAGACAACCAAATCGGCATCGCAGCATGTCCTCACCCTCAATCGAAACCTTCTTCCCATCTAGCAGCAGTCAGTACCTCGTCGTATGTCAATTGGCAGCGGCGGGCAGGCGGGGGGGAGCGCACCGATTGTGAGCTCAACCTCAGCAGATCTCTGAGCTGTCGCCGTAAAGGCCCGACATGCTGCGCTGGCCGGGTGCTTGCCAGTCCGCCAAGCCGAGCGAGCCAATGTCTGCCTCAACATGGTGCCGTCTCGACGGAGGATATGGAGCGAAGAAATACGTCTTGGAGATGGCGAGGCGGGTATCTCCAGCGGTGGTGCCGCAAGTCGTGAGCTTGTTCGTCCAAGCAACGAGACGTTTCCTGCTGCGGTTCCCGATTCGAGGGACCCGCTTCCAGGTTAACCTACCAATCACAGTCGGCGAATTGTAAGCTCCGTCACTTTTCATGTCTCCCCACATTTCGCCGCTCTGAGATTTGAACTTTTTTTCTCTCCATTGTACTTTTTTGGGCACTTATTGTAGGAGCATTTGTCGGCGATCTGGCACTCCGGTGCTGCATCGCGATTCTACCGAGTCCTCCTCTATCATGTGCTCTAGATTGATATTTCGGCTCCGATTATGGAAGCATGTGAGAGCTTACGATTCGATGAGCAACGCCTCTTACCGCCGGTTGCCACATTCCTCGACTCCAAATGACTGGGAGTCTGTTCCTGCTGAGACTTGTTGGGGGAACCCCATTGTCATGACGGGAATTGTGCCCTAGAAGCTCCTGAACCCCGATCTCTCTTCTGGTCGTTTCCCAGCTTCCTCGATCCTCGCCGTTTCCCGCTCCAGAAGCCCAAGGTAATGATTCTTGATGTCCGCCATGAATCCCTCGAACGATTCCAAATCACTTAGTCCGCGTTCGACAACTCTGAGAATATCTACCACGGTCCTGTCCCGAAGCGACAGATTGGCAGGCTCTGCGGCGGGCGGATACGTCTGGAGGTTGTAGTTCTTGCCGGGCTCGGCCGGTGTCTCCATGTTGGCGATGATCTGCTCCAGCTCGCTCGGTGGCACTCCCGGCCTGATCCGGGGCGGCCCTTGGGCCTGCTCCAACTTGGCTGCCTCGAGCATGATGCGCTTCTTCTCGCGCTCATACATGCACATAAGGTTTTCCTTGACGCCTTCTCGCTGGTAGTCGATGGTCTCAAGGATCCTCTTGAGGCGCTCGATCCGGTTTTGGGGCGGCTCCGAGTTGAGAATATCATCTCGGATGGGTACGAAGATGGCCGGCGCGTCGTTGGTTAGCGGGGGGATCGTCTCTGATGCATTTGGGTCCATGTTTGTGTTGGGGGCTTGTGCCGGTTGTGCCATGGCACTGTCCTATGTGGCTGCTGATTGAAGAGGTGGCCTGAAGTGTGGGCGGGTGAGAAGAGCCTCCACATCAGTTGAAGCCTTGCCGAATCGTCTTGACAACCGCTCCTGGAGAGACCTACTGTATATGGGGCCCTTTCCAATTGACCCAATTGACGAACAAAAACCATTCCCTCCTTTGGGGCGGCCGAAGTTGAGGAAATAAGCTTGGAAGTGTGCAATGGTTGCCTGTAAATCGGTTGATGGCTCTTGATCGCACTTCAAGGAATACCCAGGGTAGAAGCTGAAGATCAGTTATTGTAATAACAGAATATTACGCTTGTCCCTGGTATTTCATTGTAACTGGCAATGCATTTGCTGTGTTTTGCTGCGTTACTTTGGTCTTTGGTTTCGCGCCTGCTGCTCCTCCGAGTTTTTATCCTTCTTCCTTCTTCATGTCGCTCCTCTCTACCTAATATCTTCGCCGGAGTAGGGGCCATGGCGTCCTCTCGTTTCTCTTCAAATCCTCATTCGCCCGATCTAAGCAGTCACCGACTGTCTTGCTCTCTAGAGCAGCTCTTGAGAAAGACAGGTCTGGATTTGGGCTCGACTACCCCAGCTGTTCCGGACTGTATACAATGTCAGCCATGTCATTCCTACTCAGGTCATTCTTGATGTAATCCTGGCAAAATGCTTGTCTCTGGGGTGGAAAAAGTGACAAGGTAAGGGCTCTAGGCAGTAGACTCTGGGTAGGGAAGTGTAAGTTACTTCAAGACTTGACATACAATTGGAATCGGAACTCGACAAAGATGGCAGTCTAAATGCCAAGGTCGGGTACAGTAACTTGCGCAAACTCTCCAGGCCGAACACATCGACATTCTCAGGTTGGAAGGCAGCAGGCTTCGTCGGGTCAGCCCTGATCATTCCGTGTTTGGACCGAATGAAGGCACACTGGGCGAGCTGGCGATTCTCGTGCCACTCTTGGTCCTTCTCTCTCAGGCCAAATGTACAAGACCACGGTCCATCTGTCGGCAGACAGGTCGCGCAACCTTGAACCTCGGAGGGAGTCCCAGGTAGCAAGGGAGAAACACTCGGCCGGTGGTGCGGTGATTTCTAGGGCAGAGTCACCGACGATAGTAGGGGCCGCACGTGCGAAGAGGGTAGCCATAGTACTGCATGAGAAAGGTTCCTCGAATTCACGTGCTATGGCATGCGCAAAGAAGTTGATCAAACCGCTGACAGCGCAGATGGGGTTCAAAAAGCCATCGCCTAAGAAGAAGCAGTCTACCCCAGGCGGTTGATGCCAAGAATATCCCGGGTGTTCTCCGTCAGAGTCGAAGATCATGACAAGTTGAAGAACTGGGTACTGCGTTGGCAGTTGGTAAAAAGGCGTATCATCTGGTAGCCAGCGTTCAAGTCGAAGGGCGCAAGGCAAGCCACCGCACAGAAACACCTTGCCTCTCGGGCGTCGTGGATTAGCCATGGGCGCAGTATAGAACTCCCTAATTGGACCGTCACCTGTCCGGCCAGGGAGCTCAGTAAGGTACAGATAGTGTAGGTTTGGCAGAGTGCAGATGGCTTGCGCCAACTCTGAGGCGACGGTGCTGCTCCAGTCCACGCAGAGACTCAATCTGTGCGCGGATAAAGTTCAGAGCCCTTGAGTGCATCTGCGATAGTCTGAGGTGCTAAAGCGTGGAAGGAGTCCAGTCCAAGAAGACGTCGCCCGCATAAGCCACCCTCAACAGTGTTGGTGTTGTGGGGGCTTCGAGTAAATCGTTCATGACCTCCAGTGCAATCAAGTGACGTTTCAACGATGGCTTGGAGGTTGGAATCTGCATCAGTGTGCTCAACAGGCCTTCGTCCACATCGGCGGATGACAGCATGGTTTGCAACAACATAGTCATGGTCTGGTCCCAGAGTGATGCTGGCCCGCGGTGATTGCTTTGAAAGTAACCGGGCTGTCGCGTCACCGAAGAGATTTTGGGGCCAGTTGCGAGCCATGGCCAAACATTTAAAGGTACTCACTGTTAGCACCGCGGACGGCGGCCTGAGGTAAGGTAAGTATCAAGAAACACCTGCCTACTATAGCCCATAACCGATCAAAGAAAGCTTGTGAAGCTCCTCAACCAGGTCTCACGCTTTTGTAGCTTTCTCAGGGTGATGTTGGGTCAGGGCTGAGGTCGTTATCAGCCGGCCTGAAGCACTGGAGGAATGTCTGGAGATATTGCGTGCCAGACCACGGTTGATTTCGCAAAGGAACCGTGGCTTCTTGCTCGTGGTATTGGGATACCATGAAACAATAACGCACATGGTCAAGCTCAGTTATGTCGACAAAGATATGGGCCAGGCCGTGCAAAGTCCGTCAAGGTTTTCTCGGATCTGGTTCATTCTGTCTCAACTCAGCCTGTTTCCCATGCGGTGTACTTGCCCCCAATACGAGATAAGTGCTGATGAACGGAAAGCGAACAGGTTCAGCGATGACCGTAGGCCAATAATCGCTCACGTTGCGCCTGATGCATACTGCTGACCACTACAGAGGTGGGCGTGGGTATAGCTTCTTTTCAGGAGCCTCTGGGCTCGCATGGTATTTGTACCAGTCGGCAGCCAGACGAAGTTCGGCTCCAAGAGGGAGCCGGTTGATGGATCAGCAAAGTTGTTGGTCAAACGGAGACAGGCCTCAAGCGCCTGGCCGCCGCATTCCCAGGTGTCCGCGATGGCCAAGGACCGATAGGAATTGCCAGTGCAATTGATCACCCAAACCGTGCTGCGATCCATTTGTTGGACGCGAGAAAACCGGGTATGCTTGGATGCGACCAATGACCTCGACATCCGTGATGGACTTCGGCGAGGCAGTACGGCTGGTGTAGGAAACGATGCGATGAGACCCTGGTGGCTTCCCGGATGTACGGATAGATGATGCTTGCCTTTATGTCGAGGTTGGAACTTCGAGTGAGGCTGGGTTAGGTACAGTACTACCTTGATGGGCGGAATGGGCACTTGGAAAAAGCATCGGTACGGAGTACTAATGCATTACGGGGTAATTGGTAGCAGCCAACCCCAGCTCGCCCCATCACCCAATGCCGTCCAAGATTAACTTACTTCCATCTATCTCCCCGTCAGCCTGATCGTAAGTTCTAACTCTCCTTCATCATTTGTGGCGCTGGTAACCCATCGCTGTAGCGAGCAGATTCGAGGTCCGCTCCTAATACACGCCATCCTCAAAGTCGAGGACAATGGGCTTCTCGAGCACATCCCCGGTGCTCTTGACAAACGCCTGATGAGCTGGATCTTCCTTGACATAATAGTCCCTGTCTTCAGCCGACAAAAACTCGACGACGAAGCCATGTGTCATGCCATTCTAGCTTCTTGTCAGCCTATGCAATGTACAGCGTAGAGCTGCTGCTGTGATGGTGAGGACTTACCTGCAGACCCTCCGGCGAGTTGTCCTTCCCTGCTTTCAGAGACTTGATGTACGGAGCTTTGCTTGTTGGGTGGATGCAGCTATCTTTGAGCGCCAGGAAACGGGCGCAGACCTGGGATAAGCAGAACGCACAGGTCAGTATCTCTTGCCCCGAAGCAGTGACTATCGGAGATAGCGGGTACGCACCACCTTGACTTCTTCTGCGTTGGCGTCGGCCTTGAACTGGAAGAGGACAATGTGGAAGATAGCCATGGTGTCAGGAAATGGAAGGACGGATAGTATCTGGCAAAACGCTAATTCGAAAGAAGCTGGAGTGGAAGATGGACAGGAGAATGCAGTGTACATTGGAGAGTACCTTAGGGTACCTTAGTAATTGCTCGTTAATTGCCGACTGCAGGCTTATTTTGCTGCAAGTTGGCGGCACTGTCCTCAGTCCCTGTATCATCAAGCACCAGGATATGGGTACTGTGTATATGGGTAAACTCAGCTACATGCCAGTTCAGGGCATCCAGCCGTTTCGTTACTTGAATTCTGGTTATGAAAAGACGTCCAGTCCCATAGAAGCCCGGTAGTCTGAACCGATACCTGTCGTCTATCGTTTGATCCATTGCATTGACAAGAGAGTCATCGTGGAAAGTGAGAAAGAGCTTGAGATCATCTCTGGTTAAAACGTCGTCAATCTGCCTCAATACAGGCGGAGACGATTTCTTAGTGGGCCTGGCAAAGTTCACCCCCTGGCCGGAGCCATGGGCATCGTGATTGCAACAAGCTCATCCGTGAAGAAAGGCATTGTCGGTGTTGGTGGCATCGCACGAGACACTCTCTTCAACAGGACCAGCGAGACCGTGACAAGATTTGCTGTAACCCTTGGCACGAGGGAGGAGCA
>NW_026944233.1:147451-229086 GCF_033297405.1 Parathielavia appendiculata | reverse complement strand
TCTACCTGGGAGGGAAAGCACCATCGGATCCAAAGATGTGGTCGCCAGACATGAAAGCAGTCCGGGCAACGATCAAGTACGCAATGGGGACAGGGAGATTGGATCTTGACGAGGAACAACGAAGATTGGGACAATCACAGTAGCGGAACTCCACTAACACTACACAGCCTCAGCCAGCAGATCCCGCTTTAGCTGCTGAAGATAGGACGCTGAACACTTGGAGAACGCAGCCTCCAAGTCGATCTGCTAAACTAAGTCAGGAGGCAACAGGTGGCGTGAGAAAAGGGGAGAGAGTAGAGGGCTTGTACGAGTTGATGGTTGAACGTCAAGGAATTGGATGTAGTTAGCGTGCCAAGGCCCTTTAGGCTTCGCGCCTCCGGGCGAAATAAATTCCATCCATCCATCCATCACCCCCTGGCACTCCAGAGTGGAAGATACGGATCCTTCGGGGTCTGCTTCGGAGACCACGCTAACATACAATGAGCCTCAGGCCGGACTTCAAGAAAACGTGGTGGGTTGTCGGTTCGGCGCACCTCGAGCGAGAGAGGTCGTAGTGAAGACCCTGCCGACCTCGATTGGCACGCTGCCTGGTTATCCGCCCAGCATGCGAAACTGCCCGCAACTAACACAAGTCTGCGTGTTTTTGGCCGGTCCATCTGTGACAAACATGTTTTCAATGCCCTCTATGACTACATCGGACGTTATGCACGGGACAATCGGGGATTCAGTGTGGACAATGTTATTGAATACCTCGACACGGAGAAGGCTTTTGAAGATGCGGTCGATTACGCCTTCGACTCAAAGCGATTCCTGGTGTTTGCTATCCTGGGTTGGCAGTCAATGATCTATCAACCAGCATTTAACGTCTGTCCTCCGAGCCAACTCACGATTCACCATGATGCCGGCAACCCCGACTCTGGACTGGTCTTCGACGAGTACACCGTCTCTGCCGAGATGTGTGATCGTCCACTCCACGTTCTCCTCAAGAGCTTTGGCAATCTCCTCCCCGCGCGCTCCAGCAACACGGCTCTCGCGGCGGTAGAAAGCAGCAAAGCAGCAGCATCATGGACCGCCCTCTATCCGAGCGAACTCAATGTCTATCTTCTACATGCTTTACTCCGAGTACGGTTCCGGTGGGTCGACACGCTCGCCTTGCATCTCGATTATGACAGATCTACTCGGACCCTCTCGCTGTTCAGTTTTCCCTCCATACGTATCTCACAACTGAGGGAGCGGAGTGGGACCATCTTCGCTTTCACCAGCACCGAAATGCAGCCCGTGGACCCCCGAGCTGACGAGGACGACATTGCTCACTTTCTCGAGGAGGTGCTCCTCTCGTTCCGACTGCTCTTTGGCCAGTCGGCTAAATCTCGCAAGCTGTTTCGCCACATCGTTAACCCAGCTCAGATGCTGTCCCCGCAGCCGGACATGCTCCTCCCTCTTTTGTGCTCGGAGAAACACCCATTTGCTGGTGTTTCGGAAGAGAACTGGACGCCCAGGGACCGGCGTGTCTACTTCGCGGCACGGGACTTCCCGGTTATGTACGAGAGGGTCGAACATCTCGCAAAGGAGTTGAACGGGATCAAACCGAAGTCGATGGGGGATCTACTACGCGACAGACGGGACACTCTGCAGTTCTGGACGTTTTGGCTTGTGGCTGCTGTCGGAGGGGCGAGCGTGGTTTTGAGTCTGATTCAGGTAATCTTGCAAGCCATTCAGCTTGCGCAAGGGGCTGGAATTGGATGAGAGAGAAACGGGTGTTGTGAGCAGTGTACGTGTTGAACAGCTCGAAGTGGTGTATGAATTGTGGCATGGGCTGGTTGTCGTCACCATCTCGCCAGAAAGGCATGAGACTTGCCCACCAGCTGCCTACCACAACATCCAGCTCACCAGGCGCATGAAACCCTCATCAGCATCCTCGTCCGGCCATTCTCTCCCCTCGATGCCATCTCGCGCCACACGAGCCGTCTGCCTGAGGTAGGCCACGTCGTCCTCATGGCCATTCATCTTGGCTTCCATACCCGCAGAGAACCAAAAAGCCCTAGCCAGATGTGCCCTCATCTCTGGCGCGTCACCACAAATTTCCAAGACTTCCCTCATCATCCTGCTCGCCAGTACAGTCTCCCCGCCGTCCTCCAGCATCCGCGCCGCGGTGAAAAGCGAGTCGGCGACCCTCGGCCCGCCCCTCTCCCCATAGACACCACGCCGCATTTTGATCGTCCGCGACGCGAGCTCCTGCGCCTCAGCCTTCCGGCCCTGCAGGCACAGGATCCGCGCGAGCATCATAACGTCCCCGCTGTGCTTGGGGTACCGTGACGCCTCGACCTGCTCCTGCGTCAGGCCCTGCAGCCGCCAACACTCGCGGATCGCGTCGAGTGAGCGCTCGGCCTCGCCTGCCCGCAGGCACGCCAGCGCGCGGATGGCCAGCGTGCGCGACATGTTACTGGGGTCGTACGCGTGGTGGATCGCCGTCGCCCGGTCGAGGTATGCCGTGGCTTGGTCGACGTCGCCTAGCTCGGTGTAGGCGCACGCCACCGAGTCGCAGACGTCGGCGACGCCGGTCGAGGCTGCGCCCTCGAGCTGCTCGCGTATGGCGAGCGCCTGTTGGTACGCGGCCAGGGCCGCGGGCAGGCGGGCAAGATCGAGGAGAGGTGGCCCAGGAGTCTGTATGTCTGTGCTTTGATGGGGGCGGAGACGATATCGTCGATCTTGAGGGCGTATTCGAAGAAGGTTCTGGCGAGTGAAGGCTGTTCCTTCTCCCATAAGTAGCTGCAGTTGTATGAATAAAGACATGGGTCAGTCCAAACATTTCAGTCCACAGAGACGAAGGAAGTGAGGGTAGTTGATGCTGGTGGCTCACGTTCCAGCTCTGCAGATCAACTCCGCCCACTGATCAGGGGCTGATGGCTTGAGCTTGTTTCTCTCGGACAACTTCATGAGCCAGCTCACGTGCGGCAAGACGGCGCCGCAGGTCTCCCACGACGCCCAGCCATGGCCCTGATGAGCACCCCTCTGCTGCCAGGTGTTTGGGAAGCCGAAATACAGGAACCGGATTGCGGAGTCGGGGTTGACTACTAGGTCGGAGTTTGATTGCCTGAGAAAGACGGCGAACTGGACCAGACGGTGCATGGACAAGGCTTTGGACCCAGAGAGTCTGCTGATCAAGGACGTCCGGTTCAACTCGACGGCCGCCTCTCCAAAGCTGAATAGAGGTACATTGTAAGAAGCGGAACTGGTTGCGTCCTCACCGATGTGGGCACTTACTCAAACTCGTCAAAGAGGAACTCCAGGCGAGGATTTTGAAGCTTAACCTTCGTGTTGGTTATGAGCCGCTCTGGAATCTCGTCAGGGTCAAAGAAGACAAGCAGATTCTGTGAATGTGGTTGCCTCGGCGGAAAGCTTCTGAAGCGAGATCTCCCAGGTAGTCAGGAGAGTGTGGTCATACTCGACTGGCCGCTCTGACTTGGCAAAGATCTTCTCTGCGGACTTCTCGTACATGCTCAGAAACTCTCGGTAAGAGTAACCTCGTTCGCGGATGAAGTGCTTATCTGCACCATGGCCAGAAGAAGACCCCCAATGAGACGACAAACATCGCCTGCTGCCGCCTTCACCTCCTCGTTCACGGGTTCCAGTCCAGTGAGAGATCGCAGTACGTCTGTCCCATCTTCCGGCAAGAATGAGGCGAGCGCAATGGTTGCAGTCACCCGCCCGGCAGCTTGCGAAGGAGATCTGCTTGTTACGATGAGAGAGCCTTGACTGCTGGCTGGCCAGATCTAGTCTAGAACCTCAGTCTTGTCGACATTGTCGAAGATCAAAAGAAACGGCTTCCCCGCCGTGTTGAGCCAGTCTCGAACCTTGCCAACGTTCTCATAGTCGTCCTCGCTTGCTCCATCGGCCAGCCCGAGCTTGTTCGCGAGACTGGATACAGCCTGAACAAGTTTGATCTGAGTCTCGGCCGGGGTCCAGGCGATTTCGTAGATGCCCATGGACGTGTTGGCAAAGTGGAGAGCAAGTTGGGTTTTCCCAATACCGCCGAGTCCATGGATGTCAACGGCACGTAGCTGAGCCCCTGGGTTGGGCGGCCCCTCACGGGGTGAAGAGCATCCTTCAGCGTCTGAAGCTCGGCGTTTCTCGCGAAAAACCTAAGGTTCAGTCCGTACGGTATCATATGCACGGCAATTTCGCGTTGTTCGAACGAATCCGAAGTCCTTGAAACTCCCTAAGAGCGGCCACAGTCTCAGCGGTATGGATCTCCTTAGACAGTCTGATCATGTCTGCTGCTTCATCAACCCGCCTGGAGTATTTCCGAACATTAGCAATGACTTCGGTCGAGTCGCGGCTGAACTTGGACCAGGCATTGCGGTTCCTGGCGACGTTGGGGTTGTTGCGAAAAAAAGCGATTACATGAGCGCAGAAGACGATGATTTCGCCGTATAAGTCAAGGAGCGCCTTCTCTAGAGATTCTGTCATGGGTAATTCTTGTTCGTACTTCTGTATCCGCGGCAGTGAACTTTGAAAGCTTTCAAGCATCTCATTGACATCTGGCAGAACGGGCTGGGCGAACTTTGAGGGTCACCTGTGTAAGACATCGCAAGACACAAGATCAGGACTCTCCCCGAATTGCAAAAGACGTACCTTGATTATAAGCCGGATGGAGCCCCCGAGGACTGCGTCGAGTTTGCCGTTCATGCCCACAGCCCATGCGGTAACTGCCACGAAGTCGTTGAGACCAAGCACGATAGGCTGCAGTCGGCTCATCGCCTTGCTCCAAGCATTCGATTGAGCGGCTTGTATGGGAACGAGAGCTTCGATTTGAGCAATGAGCTCGTCCGGCCCGCTGACGTCCCACAAGTCCTTGTCGATCATGGACGCCTTGATTCCACCCTTTGCGAGCTTGCCATAGTACTTTTCTATGGCTGCTTGCCAAACGGGGTTCGTGGGGCTCCGCGACACTGCCCCATTGTTTGTGTCGAAGCAGACATGTCAACCGGCTTGAACCCGCATCGACGGAGATATGTCAAGTAGCGCAGGTCAGCTGGATTTGGTGCAGGTATGGCAAGAAACAGACGTGTGAGTACCGCGATACCGTTAAGAGAGATGCCATGACTAATAGCGGAAATGAGTCGAAGATACCTCCGTACTGTTCGGAGAAAACCTGGGAGGGCCGCCGACGAGAAGGCGGGTTGGCTACCCGAGGGATCATTGCGGTGGTATCGGGGTAGCCCCAACATGCAGGAGGGCTTGGCAAGGCGTCCATGATAAAAACTCGACGTTTATGTTGGAGTGACTGTAATCCGGTGAGCCATTGTTCTCAGATTTGATGACATGAAAGCAACAATTCCGCAGAAGAGAAAGCTGATTCGAAACGTCAAGCATCACCCGCAGCGGCACCCTGTCATTCAGGCCCGGGCCCACTGGCGTATGAACTCGATCGCTGTGTAAGATAATATCCTGAAAATCAGGGGTCTATTTCACGAGTGGATAATGATCTAGTTCTTCTACAATCAAGCTGACGAAAGGGAATTTGCCCCGAGATCGTGATTTCGGGGCAGGTTTCCGCCAATACTGCTGCGGACATGGCAAGCCCGCATAGTGCTGACTCCATAACGCCGGTGACCATAACTATACTGGCATTTGAGACTCATAAAGAGACGCTTGTAAGATGGCGCAGGAGAGAGGGGTTCTTCAGAATGGCGATTTGTCGTCATATCTGCTCCTCAGCCACGTCTCCGCTCGTCACCTCCGAGTGAGACGAGAAGCATTCTCAAGCCTCACTTCTCAAAGGACGCTGCCATTGTGAGTTGTCAGACAACCTGTGGTTTGCGAATGTAGCAGAGAGCCTGATGAAAATGTATGCTGGATATTGGCGGGCGGAGAGGATGAGGACGTTGTTCAGCCGCCATAGCTTCTGATCGGAGGTGCAGTCAGATTTAGTCGGCCGGCAGGCAACTTTGGTGCTGCAGATGGTGCTGCAGTATCCGTTGATGGCCAAAACCGCCATCGGGGCCCAGTGGCCGAGTCCGTATCGGTATGGAAAGGACGCGTTCCGTTCCCCATTGTTGTAGTCCGTCAGTCCGGAGCGCGACATACCCGGGTTAGTTCGGGAACGCTAATGGTCCGTCAGGCCAGCATCTCGTCGGGTGAACAAGTCCGTGTCTGACACCGCGAATGGCTTAAATTACTGCTTGCAGTGGTAATTGATGTGCACGGAGTTCTCCTCACGGCCTGGGCACGTCTTGATCGAGGGTGTGGATGTCGGGCCGCTGGCTGTGCTGGGCCACGGCCATGAACCGCAAACCAGCTCCCGGCACGCAGAGAGTTCACCTAGCGGGCAAGATCTTCCTGATGTATTCCCGCGCGAGCCTCAAAACGGCCCGGACATGGTCCTCTAGCCGCCTATCCTTTCGTTTGCGCATCCAGAGAAGCAGCAGGAGCAGGATAATGACGTCGGCCGTAATGTGCTTCGTGACCGTCCAGAAGAACCACCTGGTCCAGGCCAGCACGCCGCGCTCTTTGCGAGACCGCCACTCGCGCCCGGTAGCGATCTGCTCCCGCAGCGCCGCAATCTCGGCTGATAGCCGGACGATAGCTCGCTCCATCCTCTTGGACCGCTTGTCGTTTCGTCTCGCGAACTCGTTGGGATCGTCCTCGACTTGGTCCGCCAGCTCGGCCACGCGCCGTTCCGACTCATCCTCCTCGCTCATGGGACTGAGCACCTTCATCGGTCCGTCACTGCCGCTCAGTGGAGGCAAGAACCGACGAATGCTGGGGCTCGCTATAGCTTCACCGCCAATCCCACTCCTTTGTTCACCCGATGCTGGCCCGCTCTGTCCCGATGACGACCCTTCGGCACTCGGGGTGTTGCTCTTGACTTGGTTCCAGACAAACTCGAGCTCGGCGACCAGCTCCAGGGCGTTGGGCGTGCTGGCGTACTTGTGCATGGTCTCGATGAGCGCCTCGACGTAGCGGCGCTTCGCTTCGGTGCGGCTCAGGCTCTTCTGCGAGTTCCACGCGTCCCACTTGTCCTGCTCGCGCACAATCTCCTCACTGCTGCCTGCACCGGTCGCGGAGCTGGTTGTGGGCCGCTCCATGACGCCGTCAACGTCGCCTTCCATGGCTTGCTTGTAAAGACCGTAGAGGCGCATGCGATCCGAAGGCGGCGGCCGAGCGGCCCCGGTTTTGGGGATTTTCTTGACCGTGTTGAGCGCATGGACGAAGACTCGGTCTGGTGATGGGCGAAACGTGAGTCTGGTGTGCCATTTTCCGCGTCATGGTTGGGGATTGCTAATGCTCACCAATTGAATCCGACATTGTGCTTCAGACTTGATACCGTCCCCTCGAAGCTGCGAATCTGAAGTTGTAGTCCCCGAGGATGGCGCAGTATCGTTGGGTTCGGCAAGCTCGGTGCTGCTTCGTTATGGGTGATTGTTCTCGAAACGGAGGGGTAGCTTGATGATGTCGGCTGTTGTTGACTCGCTGCAGGAAAGAATGCTACCGCGTTTCGAGAAGACGTGAGGTGGGTCGATTCACTCGGCAACTAAACCGTCATGTGGTCAACTCACTTCGGCGCCATGAGTCGGTTCCTCGCGTCATGTTTTGCAGGTGATATCCGAGCATGGCGCCCCACAGCCTGAAGACGAACCGACGGCTTCCAGGTTGTGCCTCGGCACGCTACCCGGCCCACTTCCCCCAACAATGCAACCCTGGAGATGCGGAATTGACACGGGAAACAGGGGCAGAGATCCACTTTATTTCAGTGGGAGAGTTTTGCTTCAACACGTGAAAGTCGGCAGGACAACTCCGTACCTAGAAGGGTTTACTGTCCACAGACAATGCCCCGTTGTGACCTTCAGTTCCAGGCTCTGGGTTCCATGTTTGTCGCACCAGGATTGGGATGATCTCAATGGACACTCCTTACAAGAGAAGACATAATGTTTCAAAGGGAGTTGAGGTAACGCGAGGCCTAGCGCTCTGCCGCCTTCCGAAGCCCCTTTACAGCCCATGTGTCAATGAGAACACTGGAGAGGATTCATGGGTATACACCCCAAGCACGCGAAGGGACAGAGATGAAGTGTGGCTAAAAGTCAACAAGAGCTAAACTCTGGGGAAAGAAAAACTGCTCCTGGCGTGGCCATAATTGAACAGATGATGGAGAGTTTCACAAGCAGTTGTCTCTCGATCCACTGTTGTCGCCTACCTAAGCCATCACCATGTGCCAACTGCATTACACACGCCCTGTTTGTTGCTCGTAGATCCGGCTGCGCCCTATGTCTCACCCAATTTCGCAGATTTTGCAGTTAAGCCAGCCAAATCTGTCTCCCGAACACAAGCTTCAGGTCACCGACATAAGCATGGGCGATGGTGATTGCCGGCGAAGTGTCTTCAACCAACACACATCTCGATGGGTATCCTGATTTGATATTGAAAATGCTACACGTGTATACATTCATGACTGTGTTCAGCAGTCAGCCTTGCGCCTCCTTTCCTGTCGGCGCCGCCTTCTCGGCCTGCGCCGCCCTGGCTGCCTGAAGAGCCTTTTTCTTCTCGGCAAACCTTTTTATCAGCTTCTTGTTCTCCAGCGCTTTGGCCGCTGCCTTTTGCCCGGCCTCCTTCTTGCCCACTGCCTGACCATAGCCCAATTGCAAGTCCGTCTCGCCCCAACCGTTCAAGAAACAGCCCACGAAGAACAGCTCCATTCCAGTATCCCTGTCCTTCTTCCCATACGGTGGCATGTCCCGGTACTCGATCTTTACCCCCGGCGCACCGATCAACGACTCTAACTCCGTCTTTGGGTTGGTATCCTTGTTCCTCACCCCTCCACCGCTCTCCTCCTCACGGATCTGCCTCTCCAATACAGGACCCCACAGCACCTTCATCCACTCAGCCGCCCTCCGCAATCCGTTCTCCGGATCCGACCTCACCACCGCGCCGACGTACGCCTCAAAAATATCCCCGAGCGCCTTTGCCCGCTGCTTGTCGGAGACCTTTGTCCCGTTGGGCCGCCCGCCCAGCCCAAACTCGGCGGGGAAGTTGGCCCGCTTGTCCAGGCCGTAGTGCACCGAGAACCGGCCCAGCGTCGAGTTGCGCACCAGCATCTCACGGTAGTGCGACAGCTTGCCCGGGTCCAACGAGGGAAACGTTTGGAAGAGGAACTCGGACGCGATCAGCTCCAGGTACACGTCTCCGACCCACTCGAGCTTTTCGTAGCTCGGGTCGGATAGGCTCTTGCGCATGCCTGAGTGGGTGAGCGCTGCGGTCTCCAGGGAGGCATCTAGGACCGGGGGAAGAGGTGGATAGGATTTGGTGATGGTGGAGGAGGTCCATTTTGTGAAGGTTGTCCACGAGGGTATCTGGGACGACGGACCGACGACATTGGGTTTTGTGCGTTTTGTAGCGGGTTCACTGGTTTGTATTATCGTGGGCGGCGCGGCCGCTGACTCGTTATGAGGGCGTTTTGGCATTTTGATGGCAATATGCGTGGTGACTGAGAACTGAGGATGAGATAGATCGATCGTGAGTGAACTTGGAGGATTCAAAGGCTCATGATCCACATGGTCTTGGCAATTCCCGACGCCGCATGTCAGCCACAAAAAACTGGAGCGAGTAGCAAGGACAAACGGGCGACCTACCGTGATTCAGTGGGGACAAAGATATCACGATAGCAAAATCGAATCCAGTCCACTATCGTGCTCGAACCGCTGGCATCTTGGCTGCGAAAGGCTATGGTTGTTCAATGGATGCAATGCCCCAACTCCAAGGCCAACCGGCTGGAATCTTGGCACCTGCAGGGCAGCCTTGCTGCCCCACGCACCGAATCTGATTGGAAGCGGCCAAGCCCACAGAGATCGTCTTTCAACGTCGAGCCCTCACGCTTTCTTGCATGTCCCGCTTGAGCAGGTCCGCGTATTTTCATGTAGCAGCAAAAATGTCGGTTCCTCGCGCGCGCTTGCTCGACCTGATGAGGGTATGCGCCACTCACAGCAAAAATGAGTGGACAACAACGCTAACCAGGCCAGGCTCGATGCGAGCTCTTCGCGACCACCTTCAACCCCGAGGGCATTCGGACGGGCAACAAGGTCCTGCGACAGCGACTCAAGGGCCCCGCGCTTGCCTCGTACTACCCACGCAAGGTCATGACCTTCCGCGACTTCCAGAAAGAGTTTGAACCGCTGGAGCTAGAGATCGAGAACGAGGAAGAGCTCGACCGCCTTGAGCACATCGCAGCGTGCGTCGCCTGGTCCCGCAGACTGTTTCCCTTGCGCAAGGCTGACATATCACAGTTTGAAAGCTCGCGGGAAGGGGGCACCGAAGAAGAAGAGGGAAGCCAGTACGTTCATGGCCTTGTCTTGTCCCGATTCCCTGAACTGCGCTAACGGTCTGTAGACACCAAGAAGAAATAAGCGCTCGGGTACAGAGACGATGTATGCAATGCTTGTACCATTATTGTATAGAAAAGGGAAAAATAATACCCGGCATGATATCACACCATCCCCCTGACGAGCCCACGGACTGGTTCGCAGCCACCATTCTGGCCGGTTCTCGCCTGAAACCGCATTGCAGCTGGGATCGGTGAATTTGTGGTTTTCAAGAACCTGATAACCTCACTTGCTCTTTTCTAGTGCATTCATGCTCGTTGACTGATTACAGAAAAGCGTTGGGCACGAATCTTCTGAGATGAAAGGTGTGTTGCGATCTCAAGTGGTTTTTATCAGGGGCGACGTGGAAGGCACCTTTGTTCTTCTCCCTTCGGCTAACTTATCACACATAGGAAACGTGGTTTTCCATATTGCAGGTGGCATGTTCATGAAATATGGCATTGAAATCCCAGGCTGCTATTTCAGTCATGCGGAAGCGGGAGTCAAGTGCACTTGGCCGTCCGAGGTAAGGCACTCCGGCGAGTTCAACAAGTGCACAGGGCAACTGCAGAGAATGCTCTGATCTTCAGTGGACGGTGACTCTCGTTTATCATTGTACCTACTCTCTAGGAGATTCGGCCTTGGTGAATCCAAATGGGAAACTGCACCCGTCTGAATACCGGAGATTCGGCCCCATATCGGCCCCACTTTTAGCCGGGTTTGGCCTAAGGCAGCGCCGATATGGAGGCGCCCGGCCGGCACCTTCTTTCACAGCTCCGACTGATGAGCGGATTAGGCAGGTCAGGCCCAATCTTGTGCCAATACCGCCAGCTCTTTCCTCAAGATAATAACTACCTTGGACTGGAACATTCAGGCATCCATGAACAATTGATCACCTCCAGAGGGCTCCTGCACTGACTCCTCTGTTTTCTCTCTGTCGACCTCTACCTCGTCCCTTCCGCACATCTACAACCTCAAGTCGTCCGATTCACAAAGACCTGATTAGCTTAATATTAGATTCAACTAATCAACATCAGCATCACAACTCTAAGTCCACTTCTTCAGTCATATTTGGCACGTTACCGTACGTGGTTTGATCTCGGGTGCCGTCTATCTCATCCGTAAAGGTGAGTAAACCCAGGCTACCCTGCCCCGTGGCCTCTCTCTTGGTCCTGGTTCTGCCTCCGAGATAGGAAAAGGCTCCTGCCTCTTCTCATATCTTTGTTTCTTTCCTCCTCAGAAAATATTCATCTTTTACTCTGCCGGATTATCTTCCACTCTCTCCCGCTCTCCCACTCACTGCCCTGCCACCTCCCGCCGACCTCATTTACTTCTCAAGTCTAGACTCAGATCTACTTCTTTTGAAAATTTCGATCATTTTCTCACTCTGTCAGAACCGCAGTCACCAGAACGCGTAGTCACACTCCGAACCAGCCGCCGCATCCATCCCACGGACGACGCCATGTCTGCTGCTACTGCTGTCGTCGGTGCTGTTTTGGCAGACTCCCCGAACGAGTGTCACGGATCCGCCACCAAGAACCTTCCGCAGGATAAGAACGCGAACATCTTCGAGGATCTGGGAGCCCACGATTCCAAAGTAAGTGTCTCTACGTTTCTTCAATCCCGACGTATCCTGCATCTCTATGTTTCCGCTGCCCCTCAATCTTGTTTTTCTTCTGGTTAGTTAAGGGGGCTTTCAAAGTGGCTACGGCTTTGTTGTCTTCTCAACTTCTCTTCTATTTTATTTCTTGCGTAATATAGACACGGAAACTTTTTGTCTAACCTTGATGCTTCAGGACCCAGCAGCAGCCCTGACTCTCAAGAAAACTGTAAGCGCTCTGACATCCCCCCAGATGGCGAATCAGAACTGCACCAAGGTGAGTGACGGCTATTCCAGAAGACGCAGTGGTCGGACTGATCATGACAGAAGTTGAAGATCAAGCACGACCCGCCGTCTCCTACTGACTCGTATCCGATGGACAAGCTCTACGCTAAGCTCTCCGAGCAGCACTCCATCATGCAGCAGCAGAAGGAGGCGCAAAAGACCCGGGATGATGAGAGTTTGTTCACTGGGGGGTTCGATCATAATTATTCGTGCAGCTCTCTACCCCTCACTCCGGCTCTCGAGGGCCTTCCGAAGGCGGCGCCGCCGACAGCCAGATCTGCAAGCGCGACACCTGGTGAGGGCCAGGTCAATGCCGAGGAAATCTTGCGGCTGAAGCTCGAGCTCGCCCAAGCCCAGAACAAGATCTCCCGCCTCGACCAAGAGCTGTCGCGGGTTCAGCCGGAGAGTGAATGCGGAACCCCAGCCCTTGTTCCCGAGCACGACTACACACCTCTCGTGGCGCATCCCGCCTCTCCAGTCGCCTCCCGGATCGGTGCCAGCAGCATGGCACTCAGCGCACCCCTCAGACCGGCTCCATTCTCTCGGGAGCACAGCTGGACAACCCAGGAGGAGGCTCCGCAGGATGTTGGTGATTCTTTGCCGGCCGCTGGCTTGAATCGTCCTCGAGGCATCTGGAACAACAAGCCGGCTTTTGGCACTTCCTTCTCACAGGGCCAAGCGATGATTGATGGCACCCAACCCGTACCGTGGGGCAATAACCGTGTCGTCAACTATGAGCCCACTTTCGCATCGTCGGGCATGGACATGTATCGCCAAGACCGAATGGTTCCTGACCAGGATGTGATGAGACCGATGGGACGCCGTGGGAATCGGTACGACAATCGGTATGGTTCTTCTGGCAATTTTGGGAGCGGCTTCAACAGTTACAGCATGACCCCGGCTCCTTACGAGCATGCGCAGGGTTATTCCACTGGCCCGCAGGGCATGCTGGGCGGAGGTATAGGACTGAGCGTCTACACCCCGTACCACCAGCAGCCCGTTGGCACCGCGCTCTCTCCCCATGCCACTGAGTTCACGTCCATGGGATCGGCGTGGAAAGGCGAGGTGAGTTTTTTTCGCGGCTTGTTTTCTGAGGAGACGAATGTTGACTGTGGGTCCCAAGACTTTGACTGCCGACGGCCAAACCTATATTTCGCCCACCACGGAGCCTCTCAACTATCGGCGTCTGCTCGACCGCAACGTGTCGTGCGACTGGAAGTACATCGTGGACAAGATCGTCTGCAACAATGACCAGCAGGCATCCATTTTCCTGCAGCAGAAGCTCAAGGTCGGGACCCCCGAGCAAAAGTACGACATCGTCGAGGCCATTGTTGCGCAGGCCTACCCTCTGATGATCAACCGCTTCGGAAACTTCCTGGTCCAACGTTGCTTTGAGCATGGCACCCCTGAGCAGGTCATCAAAATTGCCCAGGCCATTCGTGGCAACACTCTCAATCTATCGATGGATCCTTTTGGCTGCCACGTCGTGCAGAAAGCATTCGACTCGGTCCCAGAGGACTACAAGGCCATCATGGTTCACGAGCTGCTGCGACGCATTCCCGAAACGGTTATTCACCGCTACGCTTGTCATGTCTGGCAGAAGCTGTTTGAGCTGCGATGGACCGAGTCGCCGCCGCAAATCATGAAATATGTCAATGAGGCCCTGCGCGGCATGTGGCACGAGGTTGCGTTGGGTGAGACGGGTAGCCTGGTTGTACAGAACATATTTGAGAACTGCCTGGAGGAGGACAAGGTAAGATCCATCGCCCTTGCCGAATCCCTTGGAAGTTGCTGACGGGTATATCGGTAGCGTCCTTGCATTGAGGAGGTCCTGGCCAATATCGACATTGTCGCCCATGGCCAATTTGGTAACTGGTGCATCCAGCATATTTGTGAACATGGTGCTCCGGCGGACCGCGGCCGGGCGATTGATCATGTCATCCGCTATGCTGCCGAGTACAGCATGGACCAGTTCGCTTCCAAGGTTGTTGAGAAATGTCTGAAGATCGGCGGCCCCGACTTTCTGAGCCGCTACCTGGACCGCGTTTGCGAGGGCCGGGTCGACCGTCCCCGGATTCCCTTGATCGACATTGCGAGCGATCAGTACGGCAACTACCTTATCCAGTACATCCTGACCCACGCGGCTCCCCAGCACCGCGAGATTGTTGCCGCCCACATCCGCAAGCACATGGTCTCTCTGCGCGGTTCCAAGTTTGGCTCTCGGGTTGGGATGCTCTGCACCAACCACGCGGTTGCTACTCGCCCAGGTCCAGGGGTTGGCCCGATGCCCGGCCGGATGGCAAGCAGCGCCCGTTACGGCGCCGGCGGCTTCCGCTAAGTTGACTCGATGGCTCGATTCGGATCTGCTGTGCTTCTCTTGTATGGCCTTGGCTACCGAGTCCCTTAGCACCAAATCTCGCGATCGTTTCTCGAATGGGAGTTCTCCTTCACCATATGAGACTCTGTTTTTACGAGCATCTTCGTCAGCACCTAATTTTCCAAATCACCCGACATCCTACGCTCGGGAGGCTACTGCCCATTCGAGTGCCTTGGACACATCATGATTACGGATTTTGCAATATTGAGCGGTTGCAGAACCCGTTCCGTGGGAGGCTGAATCTGTCGTGTCAAGATCTAGTGGGACAGTCACCAACACACCTCTTCCAGTCTGGGTCGCTCTGGCATCCGTTTCGAACCCTATATAGCTTCGAGGAATTCATTTTTGGAGGGCACAACATCGCAAATGGGGAAAGGTGGCGGTCGCTGGGACGATAATGGTATGGGATGGTATGAAGCATGTCAACCGAACGGTTTGCTTGTTCGCTTTTTGTGCTGTTAGGAGAAGGGGGGAGCAGATATCAATTCGCTGAAGATGCGTGGCCTGCAGTGGATTACCCGGCCTTGTCCATGTATTCGGATACTATTTCGCTCATAGCCACTCGTTTATCAAAACCGATGATTCTTAACCTTTGCTTCAACCGTTACTTGCGTGATTTGCGAGAGACCCAACATGGCCGGTCGACCCGAAGTATCAGCAACGTTCAAGACCTGCAAGTTAAAAGAATCGCTCTAACTCGGGAACAGGACGTCTAAAACATGATCCCACAGAGGTGATTCCTATCCACCAACTTTGACCCCTTGCCCTATCAAGATCACGAACTACAGCTACATTGCAACGCCCGCTCCGACCTCGGCACATCGCTCACCCACCGGACCTCCTCCTCCTTGTCCCCTTCATACGTCACCCCGTCAAACTCCCTCCCAGCCCAGCTGTCTTCGAACGGATGCAGCGCCAGATGCAGAACCCTATTCAACACGTCCCGCTCGCCGCCCTTTTCGACGCGGCGAATCACCTCGTCCAGGATCCAACCGCGCGGCACAAAGTTGGGGTTCACGCGCTTCATAGCCGCCATGCGCTCCGCGTCGGCCTCTTCGGATACGGTCCCGTCGGATGATCCCCAATCCTGGACCACGCGCTCGCGCCAGACGGCGAGCCAGTTTGCGACTCGTTGGCGACCTCCCGTCTCGGCGTCATCGGCGGGCGGGTCTTCCTTGTAGAAGAAACGGGCGGCGTTTTCGAGGCGGAAGGACGGGGCGGAGAGGGCGGATAAGGGGAGGGTGGAGAGGCGGCGGAAGAAGAGGTGGAAATCTAGCGAGAGAGCTTCGAGTGTGTCGAGTAAGGGGGAGAATAGCGTATCGAAGTCGTTTGGGTTGTGGGTCTTGAGGCCGAGGCGGAGGGTGAGAAGGCGTTTGTATTCGGCGAGGAAGACGGACTTGTATTCTTCACCGGCTTGGTTGATGAGTTTCTCGGCGCGGGCGATGAGCGGGGGAGCGGATTCCTCAGTTACGCCGGAAGAGGTGAAGAAGGGCGTGTCGACGTCGGGGCCGGAGCCGATTAACTCGCCGAGGGCTTCGCCTAGCCGGACTAGGTTCCACCAGATTATGGTCGGCTGGTTGCGGTAGCTGTAGCGCAAGAGGTAGTCGTCGTGGTTTGGGGTGTATTTGGGGTCGAAGTTGTCCATGAAGGCGAACGGGCCAAAGTCCATGGACAAGCCGAAGATGGACGTGTTATCGGTGTTGAGCACGCCGTTCATGAAACCGTACGCTTGCCATTTGGCGACGGTGAGCGCGTTACGGCGGACGATCTCGCGGTAGAGGCGCGCAAAACGATTCTCTTCGGCGCCAGGCGGGCCTTGGAGAGTGTCCTTAGGGACATTGCGTTCAGGGGTTGGGGTCTTAGAGGGATCGCCAGGGTCGTCAAGCCGGCCTGGGAGGGTCTCCCACCCACCGAAGACATCTTCGGCGACGTAGGTGGCCAGCCGGCGGATGAGGGTCCTGTCGCCGCGCGCGCGGAGGAGGTCGAAGGTGCCGAAGCGCAGCCAGCTTTGCGCGAAGCGAACCACGATGGCGCCGGGTTCGATACGCTCTCGCCTGACCTTGCTGTGTGGTAGCAGGCTGATGGCAAGCGCTCGCGTAGTGGGAATCCCTAGGGCGTTCAGCGCCTCGCTGACGACGAACTCGCGGATGCTGCTGCGCAGGACGGCCTTGCCGTCAGCGAACCGGCTGTAGGGGGTTATGCCGGCCCCTTTGAGCTGGACTTCGTACCGTATCCCTGTGCGAGGGTTTGTCGCCTCGAACAAGCTGATGGCTCGTCCATCACCCAGCTGGCCGGCCCAGTCTCCGAACTGGAACCCTCCATAGCATTGCGCCCAAGGGTAGCCCGGCCCGGAGAGCGTCACGGGGTCCCATCCATGGATCTCATTGCCGACTACTGTCTCCTTGAACTCGTCTGTCTCAGCTTCGGACAGCGCCAGGCCCAGGTCGCGCATGGCCGCTGGCGACACAGCCAGCAGTTCCGGTTCTTGCTGGCTCTCCGGGCGGACCCATGTAAATAGGGCGCCTCGCACCTGGCGTGGCCCGAGATCTTCGCGCGTCGCCTTATAGCTTTCAGCCGGCGTCGGGAACAGCGGGTCTGCAGGGAGTGATGATGTGAAATGCCATGACTTCGGAAGCGCGGCCAGCGTCACTCCTTCGTCCCTATGGGATGGAGAAGAGGTGGAAGTATTGTTGACTGCAGCCATGGCAGAAGGGTTGGTGAATGCTGAGAAGGACCGGCTCCAGGGGCTCCGAAATTGCTGCGCGATGGCTAGACAGCGGGCGGCGGGTTGAAAGCGCATGAGGTGTGCGAGGTTAGAGCAGGTAGAAGCAGTGCTCCGGTTCCCGTCGCGGAGCCAATCCCGTTCGGGGTTCGACTTGCTGCGGAACTGTGATTGATGCGTAGGAAAACTTGAAATGGTGGGCTCTGGAATGTTTAGGGATCCGAAATGGCTTCTGCGATGGTTTGACTGAACTGAAACGGGAAAACTATCATTCAAGAGTTCGTTCGGGTGGCGATCCGCGAGGCCGGTGACGGCACGTCATAGCATCTCTTGAGCGAGCCAAGTCTACCGTTTCTCGCCTCAAACAGTACAACGCAAAGTGCTGGGCAACGGCCAAAGTTCTGCCCGATGCTAATGAGGCACCTTACCTGAGAGACAGCAGCTTCCAGACTGTACCGACTTGTGGCCGATGCCTTCTGCATTTCCGTGCCGATTCAAGAAAATCAGCCACGGTCCCGAGGTGGCTGACCACAAGCGCTGTAGCGCTGCAGTTCTGGGCTATGTCGTCATAGGCGGGAGGCACGCTAACACATACCCACATCATCAATCGCGTTACAGATTCGTCGAGAGCCTCAAATCCACTATTTCCTATGCCGGAGCCTTCGCGCATGCTTTATGCCGCTTACAACTGTACGATCATGTTTGAGCCTTCTGGTTGACTACATACCTACCCCTGTGGAATAAAGCTCGGCATGGTCCAATTCGTTGCTGTTGACCTGGCATTTGGTAGCAACCGAACAACCAATAAACCATAGATGAGAGTTGCTCGCTCTTTCCTATACTGCTTTTCCAATAGCCCCACCTCATCACGGCACTTTGGACAGTGGCATGGTTCGCTCCTTCCTCTTGTATGAAGTCAGTTGCCTGTCCACAAAAAATATTGCAAAACAATTCAATCGTGCGATGTCCAAACCGATGCCTGTTCTTCAGTCGATGCAATCATTCCCCCAAGAATTCAGTTCCATTCCCTCCCCGACAGATTTTGACTCAGGTCTCATCCAAGGAAAGATCAGAAATGAGTTTGGAGATGCCCAAACTCAAACCCACAACGTTGGTTAACGAACCGGAGCAGCCCGAGTACATTCCTCATCTCAACCTCAGTGACGGAAATGAGCTGCCGATGGTAAGCCATGAAACATGTCTTAGTATTTCCATCATACCTTGCTGGGCTGACAGTCGCTCCTTCAAGCTCGGCTACGGCTTGGGAACTGAATCACAAGCGCGGCCCAAACAGGGACAAGCGGGACGAGAAGCTCATCAACGACACTCTTACAGCCATCAGGAACGGCTACTACCTCCTCGATTGTGCTGAGGTTATGCTTCGTCCCCAAACCTTCCAAACCCCTGGCACAACCACTTTAAACTAACTCAAGGATCCCAACTGTTCAGCCTACGGCAACGAGCCCAAACTCGGCGCCTCTATCGCCCGCTGCGGCATCCCCACATCAAACCTCTTCATCACCACCGAAATCTCCTGCCGCCCCGGCGATTCCGTCGAAACAGTTTTCTCCCGCTCCCTCGCAAAACTTGGACTCGACTACGTCGACCTGTACCCCATCCACAGCCCCTTCTTGGCCCAACCCGCAGCCGTAAAGGTCCGTGCCTCATCCCCAGCCGACCTTCAGTCCAAATGGGCTGAGATGAAAGCCCTTAAGGACTTGGGCCGCGCCCGCTTCATCGGCGTGTCCAACTACCTTGCGCGAGCAGCTCGAGGCAGTCCTGCGGACAGCGCGGCACCCGCCCGTCGTGAACCAGATCGAGTATTATCCGTACCTGCAGCACGAGGACAAGAACGGAAGTGGAGGGTTGGTGCAGTTTCACAGGGAGAAAGGGATTGCGATCGTGGCGTACGCCTTCCTAACCGGGGTGGTCAGAACGGCGCCCGGCCCCCTGGATGGGGTGTATGAGCGGTTGGCGGGTAAGTATGGAGTGACACCCGGGAAGGTGTGACGACAAGTTCGAATGAGGAGCGGTTGAAGCGGTGGGTTTGGCGGCTGCCGCTGTTTAAATTAACGTCGGAAGAGGTGGAGGAGATTGCCAAGCGCGGGAGGGAGAGGCATTTCAGGGGCTTTTGAACCGCCAAGTTTACGGAGGGGGACTGGCGCTAAGGCGGGATCGGATTGGAAAGGTTGAGTGTGGTATGACGGCCGGCTTAGTCGCTTCACTGAGAGTGAGCAAGACGCCGGAAACATAAATCCATGTGTGGATCAGGTTCAACCAAATTGAACCTCCATACCTTAGGCGTCCGTGCCCAGCGTTCTAGCCCAACTAGCCTCACAACTCATCGTCTGACTCCGTCTCGCTTCCCTCGACCGGCTTTTGCGTGGCCGCCTTAGACGTCGTCTTTCTGAGCGCTCTTCTGGGAGGGTGTATCACCACGTCCTTGCCTTTCCTCGCCTTGCTAGCAGCAGCATGTCTTTTTGGCTGTGGCTGCGTTTGTTGTCGAGTTTTCGGCAGTGGAGATGGCCGTCGAGGGGCCTCATCTTCCTCAGCTTCACGCCCGGACGCGGTCGCATCGTCATCGGTTGTCTCACGGTCTTCCGACTCGGAGATCTCTTTACCTTTTTGGGTCATCTCTGGCTCTGACTCCTTCGGGTCGACGTCCATCGTGTCGGCACTTGGGGCCACCTTTTCGAACCCATCGTCTGAGTCCGAGGAAGACCCACCGCCTGAGGCATCCTCGAGCGCCTTACGCTTTGCGCGTCGAGAAGGGACGGGTTTACGTGCCTCCGCCATCTTTGATCGTGTCCCTTGAGAACCGCGCGCCGCATCAAGCCGTGACTGGTCGACCTGAGCTGTGCTGAGCAGGCGTTGCTGCTCGCGAATCTTGACCTTCTTCTCGTTGAGTAGAGTACAGAACTTCTCCAGCAGTTCGGCCTCTCTGGCCTTCTTGGACTCGGTGAGCTCGTCCAACTGGTTCCTGAGCTCGGTGATGCGGGCTTCCAAGTCTGCTACTTTGGCTTTCTCGTCGGCCACAGTCTCGTGAAACTTCTCTCGTTCCAGGGCAACAGCTCCGCACCAGTCAAACAGCTGGATGGCTTCATCGGCCTTGTGGTTCAGTGTCAGTGAGCCAAGGCGTTGCTAATGAAGGTGGTTAACAATAGAATGCGTATTTTGAGTCCGCAGTTAAGCTCACATTGATACCAGCCACACGTCGCCTGACAGTAATGACAATTGACTTGCCCACATTGGCTTCTGCGCCCACTTCGATGCCCTCAATGGGCTCACCTCCGAGGAGAAGCGTCTTCAAGATACGTTCCCACTCCTCGGGCAAGCAGGCGCTACTGCTGGCTCTCAGTTCGCCAATGCGGTCATGTCTCACTGTGACTTATCAGCTGGCTGTTGGTATCAAGCAAGATACGCCCGCAGCGCCTGAAGAACCTAACCTCTGCGGGTCCGGCGAGCCCCCCTGGGTCAAGTACGAGGGAACAGGAGACTCACGCTTGACTACGTAGGGCTCCTCGCCCTCAGTGGCAACGAACTTGACGTTCAGCGGTTTGGATCCTGACGGCATAACCTCGCCGAGTACGAACGCACCCTCCTCGTCGGTCCGAGGGATGCGGATGATGTGAGAGGACACCATTGGTATGCTCACTGGATGCGACTCAAAAGTTGGAAGAAACGGTGATTGGCGGTACAGCGGACTTGTCGTTTGCAGAACCCTTGGATCGATTGACGAGCGGCACGGCCGCAGCTGGGATGAAACAAGCCCTGAAATTGAAGGAGGGTGTTTCAATATCAAGGCGATATCCCTCGTCCCGGCGGCTTCAACTCGATTCGAAACTCGGGCGGACAGAAAGCGGCCGGGACCTAAATCTCCGGCACCAGAACGTGGCAAGCGGAAGGGTGCTGTGAGTGCGTCCAAAAAAACCTCTGACTTCCTTTCCGTCCTCTTTCTGTGTCTCTCGGGCCGGCGAAAATTGCATGACCTGCAGTTTTGTGGAGGGCGGGGAGCTTGGTCTACCTAGGTTGAGTCGTAGGCAGCAGGCGGGCGCCAAGCAGCTCACGGTATGTACGGATCCGTAAGGTATTGTATTCGTACCAGTTCGACTACGCCACAATGAGTGCCGCAGGAAGATCAAGGGAAAAGCCATAACAGATGAGGCGGACCTAGTGAACCTAGAACTCCAAAACTGCATCGGATTGTTTTTGACGCTGAACATGCGATGAGAGCCGGGATTTGCACGCTGAAATTAACGATATTTCAGTGTAGTCACAAACTCGGCCCATGTCCAAATTGCGGCGCATGGTTACTCCATTGACATATGAAAGACAGGTACGGATGTACAGATCCATACAATTCGCGTAGTTTGCCATCCACATATGGCATTGACCCCTCTCCCACCCTAAGGACCTAGTCAACAAATTTGTAAGCTGACTTAGCTTCAATCGAGCATGAGATGAAGGATCGTTTCAAAGTCAATACCATCAAAACCAGCCTAAAGCGAAGTCTTCATGCTAAGACCACCATCTACTTATTGGAAGGGCGGGGGAGCGTGTCCAGTCCTCGCGTCGTGAACGTGAGATCTATTAGGGCAAGCAACGGCCAGTCCCCACAAAACCAGAGTGACACAAGGGTTGTGTCTCCAAAACCCGCTCAGAAGAATTAGATTCAGTGAAAGAAAAGGATAGTTAGTGTCAGTAAAGCAAGGACCCCTGTTTGTCGTGTCGCTCATCAACGGGATGTCGAGTGTCTTATGACCATTTTGATGCTGAAGAAAGACGGGACGGTATTTGTGATGCGTCAACCTCAAGAGTGGGTTTCTGGGAAACCGCCCGCGGGTCTCACCCCTGCCCAATGGCAGCTGTACGGATTACCACTGTCGGTTGGAGCAGCTTTGGGCCCCGTCTCTCCCGACTTTTCCAAAAACAGACCTCAATTTGACAGTCCCGCCACTTCAATTTCGCGGTCAATGTCGCCCTTCCCACGAGCACACGACAGCAGATATTACCATATTCTTCCCATTATCTTTCCTTGTCGAACCCTTCAAGGCCCTTGAGAGATTTTGGGCTGCAATTTTTTCCTCGATGCAAACCCTCTGCGGAGCAGGCTACGACTCCGCACGTTAGTCCCATCAAGCCGAAGCCGCAGAATTGATACGAGGCGACCTTTGAGCATCCACCCGTCTGGAACCGCGCCTTTAAACCGCGCCTCGGGCCTTGCGTTTCTCCTCCCCGACAGATTCGAGCCAGCAGGGCAACCAGGTGTCAGCGATTGGTGGTGAAAGGCTCAGTGCTGTTGACTATGAGTCCGCATCATTGACCGAACCTTCCCTTCGCTTCCCTTCGCTACTACACGCTGCAGTGTCTTTTGGTGCGCCGAGTGCGTCCCTCGCGACTGAATACGCCGTTCCACTTCTTGCCCTTTTCAACTAGCCTATTTGGTTTCCAGCATCGGCCATGGACTCTTCCACCTTGCGTCTGAAGGCGCGGCTGCCTGCGGAGGATGAGATCGAAAATTGGGACGATGAGGACTTTTTGATTGATGGAGATGATCTTGCCTTCCACTCGCTTTCGAACTCGGCCAACATCTTTACCAACCGCCGCGATTCGCAATCCTCGTTCAGGTCCGACTTTGAGTCCATCCATGGCGAGGAGGAGAAGCAGGTCCATTTGCCTGACAATGACGAGAAGTCGACTCTCGATGCGATAGCCGCTGCCGCAAAGGCCGGTATTCCGCTTCCCCAGAATGTGCCGCCTTCCGCTCTTATGGGAGGGACAATCAAGAGGCTCGGAGGCCGGAAGATCAAAAAGATATTTCAAGAGGATTGGGTTGACGACCTTGAGTTTCCCGAGGGACAGGCGCTGCAGATCAAACCCCGGGATAGCGCCCAGTTCCCCGAAGTTCTTCGCCAGGTCAGCAACTCGACCCAGCCAAGTCCGTCAAAGCCGCCGAAGGAGTTCCATGCACTGGTCCATGAGGGAGCCAAAGAAATCAAGTCGACACCTTCCTCTAGCTTCATCGACCTGGAAAAGTTTCGCGATGCTGATGACGACGATGACTTCTTCGGGAATGGGGGTACGACTATCAAGGTATCGAAGAGACGCGAAACGCCAAAACCTCTTTCCCTGATTACGCCGCCAACGCCTCAGAAGCCTGTCGGCGGAAACGTTGGCACAGAGGAGGATTTCGAGGCGGATTTCGAGCTCCCGGAAGATGGCAAGCTCAAACTCTCGGCCAAGAGCGACATCCCAAAGACACCCACATTTGCCACCCTCCTGGATGACCTCGACTGGGCCGAAGGTAGTCTAGGGACAAGATTTGGCGGTACTCGACGCGACGCCCAGTCTGCCAGAAGCTCCTCTGTTTCTGCCTTCAGTCCCAGTATTGCGAGTTCGGTTGTCGAGAGCGAGGATGACACATTCGATGGTCTCATTATTCCCAATGGACCGCTTGATCTTGGAGAGCGCTTGAAGCGTCGCCGCCGAAGCCGCTCACCTCCACGCATTCCCCAGGAGCCCATACTGGAAGAGCCTACCAGAGAGGAATCCATCAGACAGGCGCCGGCCAAGGAGGAGAGAGAGGATTTTCTCGCCGGACTCGACATCGGTGACGGAGAAGTTTTCGATTCGAGGAAGTTGACACTGCATCGCAACATTCAGGTCAAAGCGACCAGACCCGCTAGCCCCTCACGGCCCAAAGCTTCAGTCGCACTCAAGTTTACAAACAAACCTATCACAGCATCCCGCCTCCCGCGACCTATGGGACCCATGGTGAGCCACGAGCGATCGCACACACAATCCTCGTTGGAGCCTGTTTCTGAAAGCGGCGGGCCAATTCAGCGAGCACAGTCCAGGCGCTCTTTGTCTCGCATGGGTCACTCGGCGCAGTCCTCTGTGACCAGTCTGGGAAGTGCATCGGCTTCCTCAACACCTTCTACGGTCACCATGGCCCCGTCTACACCACGCAGGAGGGATCTTGGGCAAAAGGCATCGCAGGTGTCAGTAAGGAACGAGCCCACGACCACAAGCGCGCAGCTTCTGCGCATTAAACGATCACTACCAGCCATGCGCACCCCGCAGCCACCCGCGACGCGGCCACCGCCAGCTCGGGGATACGATCGTCCTCCGTCGCGAACTGACCACCCCAGCCGAGCAGCACCCATAAAACGTCCCAAAACGCCTGTGGAGCGGATGCGAACGTTAGAAAGCGCTGCAGCATTGGCCCGCAAGGCTCCGGTGCCCTTCCTGCCAGCTGGGGCTTCGGCGACTCAGTCGTACAATATCAACGCAAAAAGCTCGCGTATTTTCCGCCGTCACGACTCAGAAACAAGCATCGAGTTCCGGCCAAATTCCCGAGCGGTGTCTCGTTCGACAATACGATCGCCTAGTCCGCGCCCGTTTCGGTCGGCAGAGAAAGTCACGCCAGATGGTGCTTGGGGCAAGCTTAGCATGCCCCGACGGGCGCGGAACTTTGGCGATGGTCATGAACTGGATGCATTTGATGATCTGCCAACATCCACCCAAGCAGAAGCAAAATTTCTGAAGCAACCAGTCACTGCCAAGTCGCAGACGCGAAGCAGGGGCTATCAGAACATCCTGCCAGACCGCAACGTCACTCCGTCACCTCGTACACCTTACACCTCCCGAGTCGACTGCGTGCCGAGTTTCGCTCGCGATACTGCCGCCAGCCGGATCGCACGAGAGACGATTCTGGCGCAGCGGAATCCATCTGGCGTGATTGCGCCGCTGACCGCTCAGCGCGTTGCTCAGCTCTCAGTGAGAGGGAGCTCCAATCAGCCTTCATCTTCGCAACCAACTGTCAAGGCCAAGAAGGTGCGAAGATCGCCGCAATCCAAGCCGCATTTGATATCAAACCTGAATCCACCAAAAGACCCGAAGTGTCAGTTTCCTTCCACTCTCGTTCTGCCGGCACACTCTAACACGTTGCAGTGGTCAAAGGCATGTGGTACAACCCGGAGACATTCCGATGGGAAGGTAACGACAACGCGCTGAGTGCATTTGATGTTCCAGCTTCCTCTCCGTCTACCACATCGGTGCCTCAACACGCGGTCCGCGAGCGGGAGACGGCTACACCGCGCCCGGCGTTGATCACCAACATTGGCGCCACCAAGGGCGTCCAGGTAGTTGGTGGCATGGTTTTCGACCCGCAAAACATGTGCTGGCTTAAGCTTGCCCCTCAGACCCGATCAGAAAGAAGCGACACGCTGGACGGCTTCAACGCCATGGACGACGAGGAGGACGTGTTCAAAGACATTCCGGACCTAGAGGAGCGTACCATGGCATCTAGCGACGGCGGCAATGTCCGAGTCAGCGACGTCAACCACGAGTGGCCGGTGGGCGAGGAGTTTGACGTTGGACCAGAGTTTGTGCGGCGTCAGCGCGAGGAAGAGGAACGGTGGAGGAAGAAGTGCCATGTTTGGATCAACAGCCAGGTTGACCGCGGCAACGCCTGGAAGTGGGCCATCCGCGACATTGTCAGCCAGAGTTTGGCTGAGCAGGAAGAACACGGCACAGGTAGACAATGATCGGTTGCCGGACCTGGATATGGTGTTCGGGAATGGATCACTGTCTGCTCTCACCAGGCTACCGCAAGCCTTTGCTTCGATTCCCTGATCACAAGCATGGACTAGACTGGCTCCAGGTGTTGAGCTATCTGACCGACCGCCCTGGCCGGGCCAGGAAAACCAGTACAAGCAAGACTAGGCAAGCTTGCTGAATGAGGATCATGATGAATTACGACTTTAACGTTAGATGAGTTACGACAGATAGACTGGTCACGGCAATCCTGACCACTTTGGCTCGGAATAGCTTGCTTAATCTAATATGCTTCTGTTCTCCTCTCAGAGCTTTCCGACTGACTCGCTGACTGACTTCATGCTATTTACTACGATGAATCTGTGTTGTGTTTGCAGTTCCGGGGAAAGAGCTAATTAGCTGTCCGATAAGATAAGAGCACAATCCCCCCCACATGACGGTGGCCCTCCAACCTGGCACCCTCTCCAAACATCTCCAAACTCGACATTAACCTTGTAAAGTGCCTTTACTACGCACTCGAAACATAGTACGAAAAAGCGCGCCACAGCCGACAGCCGCAAACATGGCGACAGAGCTAACCTTTGCCAAAACCTTCCTCTCCCTCCTCGACTCAAAACCCTCTAAAATCTCCCCCGACCACATTGAGGACCCGCGCAGTTACCCAGGCACTTCGCCCGTTCGTCTCATCTCCTCTCCATTCTCCTTACCCTCCCTGCCGGAAGCATGACATTGGTTAACTAACTTGTGTATAGTACATCCTCCCGCGACACCCCTCCTATAAACCCTTCTCCAAGTCCACCTACTCCTCCCAGACCACACCGGACACCACCACCGGCGGTAGCAGTAGCAGCAGCGCAAAGAAGAAAACCCCCGGTTCCGAGCGCGCAGTCAAAGTCGTCCTCCGCTCGCCACGCAACCCGCCCTTCGAGGTCGTCCTGCCCGCCTGCGCGCTCTCGACCTCGCTAGCCGAGGTCAAGGAGCGCGTCGCAGACCAGACGGGGATTGAGGTCGATAAGATCAAACTGCTGCACAACAAGAAGCCGGCGGGGGCGGATAGCAAGTCCCTGAAGGACCTGCTCCCCGCGCCTACCGAGGCCAGTATTGGGGAGGTGGAGTTGGGGGTTATGATACTCGGTGGTGCCGCGGCGGTTGTGCTGAAGAAGAAGGAGGAGAAGCAGACGGCTGGGGAAGGTCAGGAGGGGGGTTCCGCGGCACCGGTTGCGCAGGGGTTGAGTGGGATTGGGGTGCTGCAGACGGAGGAATTTTGGGGAGATTTGAAGGGCTTCTTGCAGCAGCGGGTTAGGGACGAGGCCGTTGCTGGGGAGGCGGTGGGCGTGTTCAAGACTGCTTGGGACGGGAGGTCGTCGAAGGATGTAGATATGGATTAGAGTCGATGGAGCGGGGTGAAGGGGTATGATCAAGCCGCGTAATGCGATATCGGCATTGATTCAGGGCTACCAACTCGTATAGCACCATCTTCCCGCTGCATTCGTATTCCCTTTCGACACCTGTGTGGTCCACTAGGCGACGGTAGGAAGCATCACTGTATACGGCTGCCCACATAACCCAGGTCCAGTTGCTCTTTGTCGTCATTGGCGATGTCAACTCCCTTTCTCCTTTCCTTGATGAGCGAACACGGCATGCGTTACTTTCCCAGTACATAACAGCGCAACGCACGCGTGCTTAGAGAACAGAGTGCGCCGCAGATGGTAATCCCGGAATCAATCAACGCTCGCCCCGACCAAACCAACAGAGAAACAGAGACGCGCAGAGGCCCATCAAAGTACTCTAACGGGCTGCGGTGCCCTTGCTGACCGTCTTCACCAGCGACTCCCACTCGATGTCGTCGGTGTCGTTGGCCTGCACTTCAACGGCGAGACCGGGCAGGGCGCGTTTCAAGGCCTCCTTGGACGAGGCGTAAACCATCTTGGCCTGGGATAAACACATGTCAGATCGTGGGCTTGCGGTCAGAGAAGGAACGGGGTGGTTTGACGAACCATCACACCGGCATCATCAGGCGACCAGGCGATGAAGGTAATCTTGTTCCTACGCTTGCGTCAGTTTCGTTTTCCAACAGCTCCGTGTTTTGTTTCTCGTGAATGCCTACCGGATACCCTCACCGGACGCGAGGTCGTACTCGATGTCGTAGACCGCATATCGGGGTCCCTTGCCCACAGCACCCTATGAAGCCGAATAGTCAGCCAAAGCCGGCACAGGCAGCCCAGTGCAGTGTACACGATGACCGGCGCTTGCAACATACAGTCTTGCTCTTGGTCTGGGCGTTGATAAGCTTGTTGCGGAAGTCCTCGTAACCGGGCCCATCCTCGCTGGTGCTATCGACGACGATCTCCTTGTTGTCGTCCGAGAGCTTGAAGATGACGTATTTGTACTTCTTGTTGAGCTTGAGGTCGTTGTAAGCCGTTATGCACTCGGCGTTGACGGTGGCTCTGGGAGGCGCGGTTAGCACACCCGGTTGTGTTTTGGTTGGTGTGGCCCCTGATTTCCGCCATGCCCGCCGCTATCGATCAATCGAGGCTTCCCGGCGACTGGATCTCTAGAAACGGGATGGTACGAAGCGGCAGATGTGCGGTGACTATTGGACTACGGCTACTAACCCGGATTGAGACTGATCAGGCACAGCGTTAGAACACCCGGACAGCAGAGGAGAAGGCGCGGGTTGAGTATTTACCATGATGCTGGTTGTATTCTGGGCTTGTAGCCTTGTGTCGGCGAGAGAAGCAGACAGAAAAAGAGTCGGCTGGTGAAGCTACCGCGGTTTTGTTCGTCAACAAAAAAGTCGGCTGAGTTGTCGCAAGACCCTCAAACGGTGTAGGCGCGGGTTTGGGCTTGCGCCGGGCAGGAGCGAGAAAGAGGGGTTTTAAATAACAAAATGGCAAGCTTCCTGGGCGAGCACAGCCTGGCTTGCGGAGGCACTTACGATAAGGGGGAGACCCGATATTATGTCTCAACAAGAAACGTCCCGTCTCTGTGATGAACTGCGAATCTACCCGCCAAAACTAGGAAGAGAGAAAGCAAGGGTTGTTAGGTGTAAGTACTGCCAATAAGTGTACATACACAACGGCGTGGAGGTGAGGCGTGCGATAAAGGAGCGGATTTGGAGGGGGGGGAGTGGGGCAAGCGGACCTGAAAAACAATGGAACACACCCTGCAGCTCAATTTGGTGGGGTCGTTGTCGGCGGTAACAGCTGCCAAGCTTACTCGCCAGGCTGGTGCAACCATAATATCATGAGAGCTAAGCGGTCCGGGTCCCTGTTTTCGTCCAGTTTCTGTTCCGCAGAATCAATCCCTATCGCTAGGTTCTGTATTCACTTATACTGTGGTACAATCAGGCAGTTAGGGTAGGCAATTTGGGTTGCAGCTGTCGTAATCTTGGTAACCTAGGAGTCGGCAACTCATGGAGGACGGACCCAGGCCTCAATATTTCTGCCTCGCGTTGACGCAAGCAGCATGAGAGAGCACCTGAGCTTCAAAGTCCTTTCATTGATTACATTCGTTGTTTGTTTATTCCTCTACTCTCAACCCCCGTGTCATGGTAATATACAAGGCCACCACCAGCCGGAATATGCAGCTATGAACACAGGGAGGAACACGAGAGAGGAGATTCCATAACACATTTGTACAATCCCAGAACACCGCAAATGCCCCAACCGAGTCGCCGTACATCAAGACCAGAACCGTCGCCCCAAAATACAGATTTTTACATCATACCACCCATACCGCCCATACCGCCCATACCGCCCATGCCACCGCCGATAGGCTTGTCCTCGGGAGCCTCAACGATGGCCACCTCGGTGGTGCCGAGCAGCGAGGCGACACCGCTGGCATCAACGAGGCCAGTCCGCACGACCTTGAGAGGGTCGAGGATGCCGGCCTGGATCATGTCCACATACTCGCCCTTGGCGCTGTTGAAACCCTTGTTGAAGTCCTTGGCATACTCATCGCTGAGCTTGCCAATAATGACGGAACCCTCGAGGCCGGCGTTCTCGACGATAGTCCGCGCCGGCCGGGTGATGGCGTTCTTGATTATGCTGACACCGAGCTGCTGATCAAAGTTGGCGGGCTTCAGGTCGTTGAGAGCGTTGCACGAGGCCTTGATGAGCGCAGTGCCACCACCAGGGAGGATACCTTCCTCGACGGCAGCGCGGGTGGCGTTCAGGGCGTCAACAAAGCGGTCCTTCTTCTCGCCCACCTCAACCTCGGACGAGCCTCCGACCCTGATGACGGCAACACCACCAGAGAGCTTGGCAAGACGCTCTTGGAGCTTCTCTTTCTCGTACTCGGACGTGGTAGGGTCAGCCATGACACCGCGGATCTGCTCGCACCGCTGAGCAATGGCATCCTTGCTGCCCTCGCCGTTGAGGATGATGGTATCCTCCTTGGTGATGGTGATGGAACCGGTGGAGCCGAGCATGTCGGGGGTGACCTTGTCGAGCTTGACGTCGAGCTCGTTGGTGAAGACAGTGCCGTTGGTCAGGACAGCGATATCGCCGAGGATGGATTTACGGTTGTCACCAAAGCCTGGGGCCTTGACGGCAGCAACCTCGAGCTGGCCACGGAGCTTGTTGAGGATGCAGACAGCGAGGGCCTCACCCTCAAAGTCCTCGGCGATGATGACGAGAGGGCGGCGGAGCTTGTTGGAGATTTCGAGGGCTGGAATGATGTCCATGGCGGCAGAGATTTTCTGCTCTGACAGGAGAATCAGGGGCTTCTCGAACTCGACCTTCTGGGACTTGGCGTCGGTGATGAAGTAAGGCGAGACGAAGCCGCGGTCGAAGCGCATGCCCTCGGTGACCTCGAGCTCGTCCTGCAGCGTCTTACCCTCCTTGACGGTGATGACACCCTCCTTGCCGACCTTCTCCATGGCGTTGGCGATCAGCTTGCCAATGTGCTCATCACCGTTGGCGCTGATGGTGGCGACCTGGGCAATCTCCTCGCTGGTGGTAATATCGCGCTTGTTCTGCTGGAGATACTCGACGACCGACTCAACAGCGGCCTGGATACCGCGGCGGAGATCCATGGGGTTGCAGCCAGCAGCCACGTTCTTGACGGTCTCGGAGAAAATAGCACGGGCAAGCACGGTCGCCGTGGTGGTACCGTCACCTGCAACCTCGTTCGTCTTGGAGGCGACGTCGGCAAGGAGCTTGGCACCGAGGTTCTCGAACTTGTCCTTCAGGGAGATGGCCTTGGCAACTGTCACGCCATCCTTGGTGATCTTGGGCGAGCCGAAGCTCGACTCGATGAGAACGTTGCGGCCCTTCGGACCGAGAGTGGTAGCCACGGCCTTGGCGAGGGTCTCGACGCCGTTGAGGAGAGCAGCCCGACCCTCAACTCCGAACTTGAGCTCCTGCATAGAGGCGCGAGGTCAGCAACTGCCTGTACTGCTTAACAGGCTTCACCACTCATTGCACCCTTCTGAATGTCCAGAGCCGACCTTGGTCATCCCCAATGACATACCTTGTGAGCGAAGCGGAGCTGCTGGGTGGACCGGACGCGAGAAGCCGCGAGCGGCGAAGAGACAGATGCCCTCGTCAACGCACGCTGCATTTTGTCTGGGGTATCAAAGAGAGGGCAAGGAAATTAAAGTAAAAGAGACTCAGGGTATCACGGTCGGCTTCGAAGGGGAAACACGGAGAGGAACCTGGAGAGGGAGGAATGAATGAGGAGGAAGTTCGTTGTCGATGCTTGAAGATCAAGCCGAAAAAATTCCCCAAGTTCACCAATGCATTGGCCCGAGCTCCTGAACCGCCATGCCGTGATTGTACTAGCGTGGCGTCGGGATTCTCTCGCAGGAGTTTCTGGAATCATCGGCACTCCACTTCTACAATTCGCCGACAACTAACTCCATGCGCAAACTTTATCGCGACAGACATGCGCGCTCGTGTACGGGGTATCAGGGTTGAAATTTGCTCGTCTTTCTGTACCTTTCGAGGTTGGTTGTGAGATGATCTATAGGCAGCTCATCTGTAGTTTGTAATGCTCATGATCTGTCTGCTGCTTTCCATCGATGACAGCTTCCCATACATCTTTTCCCCGATCTTGGCATCATCCATTGGAGCTCTCGGTTCGGCTTACACCGGCCGGGAAACATGGATTGGAAGTATCTCAAAACAACGACCAGAACGCCCTTTCATATAAGACCTTACAGTGTGCATACCCACAAATTGGCCAGTCTGTGCAAGGACAACGCTAAGCGTGCTCTCGCCAATCACTCATTAAATCTACAGTACGATGCATCAATTCAGCGGTGCAGCCTACCTGTAACCCTGGCAGGCATTGCGCGTGAACACTACCCCCTCTGCAAAACAAGCTTCCCGCCCTGCTCTTCAATTGAGCCTATGAGCACATCGCTCCAATAAGTGACTTCCGCTGTTTTCGTCAAGTCGAAACAGGACTCACTCGATGGAGGCCTCAGTGTGGAGCCGCGCTGGACCTCCTTTGTTGCTGGTGGTGTTACTGAGAGCCGCCTAGGTGCTATACATTGGGGGGAGAGCACGAGCCACAAGTCATTGGAACAACATACACCTGCTCCTGCTGGTTCCGTGATGGGAACGCTTCGTTCCGTTGGTCAATCAAATGCATGAGCTTACTGGCTAGGCCCTCGGTCGTCAGGCAAACCCCATAGGCAGGGCAAACTCCCTCACTCTGGAGGTCTGGAGAGCACGAAAGCCCTTCCAGAAGAGAGAATGGTGAGCTAATTTATCTCGGTAATGACGCTTGTCGTAATGTAAAAACAGCTGCTAGGTGGCAGGGTAAGTTTCCAGTCATCTGTTTAGAATTGGCGCAACCACCTGGGATGAGGAGCCATAAAGGCGGCCATGACATGAGACAGATCAACAGCAAGATCACAGAAAGCACCACGAGCCAGAAAAGGTCAGAAGCACCCACTGTGATTTATCAGGATATCAACTCTTTCCACCCACCGCAAAACTCCATTCGCCCAAGCCAACCTGGAACCCAATCAAAGAAATCTCCCAAAGCCAACTCCTCTATGATGGCGACCAAGTATGCCGGCCAACCATCCAACTTTCCTTCCGGGCAAGGTATCCTCCTTCAGTCGTTGCCAAGCTGCGATGGAGTCAGCGTGCCGGACCGGACGAGACGAAAAAGCACGGCCTTGGGAGGAGGGGCGGGGGACGTGCCTTTATTGCAGGAGATGGCGATGCCTCTCGCCGCACAACTCGGCAGGCGGCGGCGACGATGCCAAACTCTGCTGGGCGAGACCAAAACTGTGGGCAAGTTCCCATGACGGGGGTGTGGCGTCATGGCTGCCGGCCGCGAGGGGCGATGGGGGACTACTCCGAGATGTAGTCGTCTTCTGTGGGGGAAATCCCAAGAGGTCAGCATCGTGGCATAAACAGTAGGCAGCTGCCGCTTCAACAGCAGCAGAAGCAGAGGCAGCGTGATAGTATCCAAAAATGGGTGTTGATGGCGCTCCGTGAGGCTGATGGTGAGCGTGGATGTGACCATGGTGGGCCGGGGCGTAAGCGACCGGGAGCTGGGCCGCGGTTGGCGGCAGCGAGACAGGAACAGGCCTCTCGCCGACGACGACGCAGTCGTCCCCGTCTCGGTCGTCTGACCGATGCAGACCGAAGCCCTGCCCCTGGCGCGGAGTAAACGCCTCTTCACCCTTGCTCACGTTGCCACCACCAGCACCCGCAACATGGCATGATGTAGCAGCCTTAGTTGACGAACCGTCATCCTCGCCCTTGACTTTGGTGTCCTCATCGGACTCCTCCTTCTTGACTCCGCGCTCCTTCTTGACAGCCTCACACTTTACGGTCGGGCTGTCATCTTCGTCGTCATCCTTCTTGGCGGCGGCGCGCTTGCGCTTCTTGGAAGTGGGCGTCTTTGGCTCGGTGTCATCACCATCATCGCCGTTGGCGCGCGAACCGGCGCCACGACGCGGGGTGTTGACGGAGATATCGTGGGCTTTCAGGAGACGCTCGTAGCGCTTGGCACTGTTGGGGTGAACGAATATTAGTCAAGTGCGCTGATGCTTAAGGCGATCGATGAGAAGACGAGGATTACTTACGCTGCGGCCTTGCTGACAATGCCGAGCTCACTGGCAACATTGTCGAAGTTGACCTGTGACAACGCGATCGCGAAGCCGATGGTCAGAATGAGTCGCTGCGAAAGAAGCAATCGATGAAATCGGTCATGAAGAGCCGATCAGAACTTACCTTGCCTGCGGCAGAGTGCTTGATGCAGCACAGCAGGAACTTAAACTGAGCTTCCGTGTCGATAGCAGGCATCTTTGCAAATTGTCTTGAAGAACTGTCTGTGTTGTGGAAAAGGAAGGACGTTAGTCGGATTGTTTCTGTCCTTAAAACAAGCGTGTGCTAACAGGTTAAGAGAGCGGCGAAAGAGAAATGCAGAAGAGTGCCAGATCAGAATCTGTTGGAAGGATAGTGTGCGCGATAGAGCGATCGGTGAGGGGAAAGGATGTGAAATACCTTGGCACGGTATCGGGCAAGATTGAGGTGTGTTTGAGGGTGTGGACTGGATGAAGGAATGTTTGGTTGGCTAGTTTGTGGTTGGATGAAGATAGAGGAGGGGGAGTGGGAGGAGAAAGACAAGGAAGAACAGAAGTCCACAGCCTTGGGCTCAATCCTGAAGACACAAACAGCTGGATACCGATCACTGAAACTCGAATCCTCCTCGACAAAATAGGTACAAAAGAGCCAGGTTCGAGAGGAGTGCATCCGACAGCAGGAGACGATAATGCTTACCTAGTTATTGTTTAGTTCGTGTTGGGATATTGGGTGTCTGAGCGAAGTCTGAAGTTCCGGTTAGAAGGACGAGGCGCGGGAATAATTCTGGTGGAAGAAGATGAAGGGCAGCTGGGTTTATTTGTGGACACATTTGGGACACGTCGGGTCTAGCAACCAGGCGACTGGGTCCAAAACAATCGTGACCCTCAAGATGTCTAGAATGGCGTCTTTGTCGCAGCTGGCACAAAGAGCATCCGGTTGCAAGAAGAGAAGCAGCCTGCTCACGTGCCTGAAGAGCTGAGGCTCCAAAGAGCAAGTGAGGCAGTCAACTCGGTTGGCTGGAGTGGCGAGGAAGAGAGGGAGAAGGAAATTGGAGCTGCCTGGTCTTGACTGGAAGATTTAAACAGCAGCACGCTCTTTTCGGTCCGAAGTCTCAAGTCCAGTTCTGGAAAGCACGCCAGTATTCTCTTCGCGGTTCACACGGTAATGGCCGTGGCCACGTGGACCTGGTTGTCCGATGTTGTGGGAGTTGGCAGTTTAGACGAAGTGTGTCTGATATATGGGACGGTACGCTCAGGTGTACTGGATAAAGTTGCAAACGGCTGCAGTTGTCTTGTTTACTCCACCAGCCTGGCCATCTCTGCGCTCAGTGTGAGTAGACTCACAAGTCTCTGCGCATTGTTATCAACCTTTCAGAAGTAAAATGTTCTTTCACATTTTGACCCAGGTAGTTTAGGTGTTTTGAAGTTTGTGCTTGGACCAAGGGGTGAAGAGTCCCTTTGCCATATCAATCAGTTCTGTTCCCTTGATCAAACGCGGACCAGCGTTGACTTCAACCGGTCATGGCAGATTGCTAGCAGACTGTCAACAATTCCCTTTTTGACCGAGAACCTGGAGTCTGTTTACGAGTTTTCCAGCGAGCAGACGGGCTCAGGGTTAGGGTACCCCTGAAGCCCCTGAGTGAATAAACAAAGGAGCAAGTCGCATGGTATGTATCTTTCAGTAGTGCTCTGTTTAACTTCCAACATAAAACTTGCTCCTACGTATGTATGTGAGTGGCTGTGGACATCGTGTGCTGGATGTATTGCCGAGTATCCCCCTAGGCTGTCCCCAGCCTTTACCTCTGGATATGGTGCCATGTTTGCAGTGGTGATTCGGCACAATGGGCAGTGACCGAGAGCCTGTCTAGGTTTACATATGAGATGGGAGACACCATCATACCAGGCACATTGTCGCCAGGCCGGCCAGCTTTCACTCCAGCCATGGCGGGTCTCCGGCTTGTGCCACCCTCCTCCATGACTTGACCCTACTGCCTCCGGCATTCCCGCATATTGCCGCCATCTGAACTTTTCGGAGTCATTATGGCATGAATAATCATTCAAAGTACCTCTCCCTTTGGCCCCTTCTAGATTTTTGCAAAGAAAAGCGGAGCCCTAGTCGCGAGACCTTCCGCCTGGTTCCGTCCTTCACCCTCCACCATTTATTGCCATAACCTTTCCTCTCCTCTCGCAGCTCTCCCCCCTCCTCCCTTCTTCTCTTTCTATTCACCGATTCCTTCAATCCTCCCACCACCACCATCACCACCAAGATCTTGCGCTCGGGAGTGTTCGCTGAGGGCAGCAACAGTAAGTTGAGTCTTATTCTCTTGATCATTTTGACCTCATCGTGAATCCGGTACACTCATTGCCATTGTCCTGGATTCTTGAAGGCAGAGGTTGACCGACCGATCTTCGTTTTCCTTCCCGACCCTAACTCGAACCATCGTGGCTGACAACGATTTTTACACAGTTCATCAGAATTACCAAGACGACTCCTCTCTCTTCTAGGTATGTAGATTAATGCTCTATACGGGCGGTCTTCGATCCTATGCCGTCATCCCTTCCAGTGCGGACGAGACCAGCCGGTTTACCTTCGCGCTGAGCTCAACTTCAAGCGCAAATCTCGACGCGATCAATCGACCATAGCTAACAAGGTTACAAGACAAAACGTCAAACATGGGTCGTCCGGCAAAGGCTGCTTCTTCCGGTGACAATACTGGCGACGGCGCCTCTTCAGGCGGTGCCCTCGCAGGCGGCGTCACCATCAACGGCATTGCTCCCACGGCTACCGAAATCAAGTTTATCTTTGCCATGGTCGCCAACCTGAAGAGCAAGCCTGATGTCGATTGGGACAACTTGCAGAATGCCCTCGGCCTGCAAACCAAAAAGAGTGAGTTTCTTCAAATTCTGTTTGTTTGATTGATTTTGGCTCGCTTGGGGGACTGCCTTCCCCAGGGACTTTATCAACCCGGATGCTCATCACGGTCGAGCACCTGCATTTTTGAGATGATCGTTCCCGATTCCTCGCAACAGTTTTGGTTCCCTTAGGTTGCCCTCGAAGGCTTCATCTTGATGTATTACCAGTGACGGTTGCCTGAAGAGAGTCGCAGAGCAAGCGTTTCATGTTGGCATCCGCTTCGGCTGGCATACAGCTCATAGCGTGGGTTCACTCTTTGCTCTTTGCAAGAGTATAAACCTTACGACAGGCGGGGGCCAATCTTGATTCTGCTTACCCTCAGTGGGCCTCTCAAGAGGCTCTCTTTCTCTATCTTCCCTCCTCACACTCATTCATCTGCTTGTCTTCTTTCTTTTCTTTTACTTGACACCAGTCCAGTTATTTACTCGCAAGGCTTTTGAGAACCACTCGCTAACCGTCCCGCTCAAAACTAGGCACCTACGAGCGCTGGCGTCTGTTTCGTATCAAGTTCGGTATCGCTCATACCGATGACGGCAACAACGGCGACGGTGCAGCTCCCGGTTCTGCTCGCAAGGCTGCCGGCGGCAAAAAATCTGCCACTGCTGGTAAGGACGACGGCGCCAAAGACGGCGACGAGGGGCTCCCCGAGGCTGCCGCCGGCTCGCCCTCTGTCCCGGTTACCCCCGCCAAGCGCGGTAGAAAGCCTCCCGGCACTGCTACTCCGCGCTCGGCGGCCGGTAGGAAGCGAGCTGCCTCTGTGGCGAGTCCTGCTGCTGGTGATGAAGAGGATGTGGAGATCGAATCTCCCGCCAAAAAGGCGAAGGGCAAAGGCAAGGCTGCCGCTGCCGCCAAAGTCGACAACCAGGAGAAGCAGGATGATGCCGCCGCCAAGGAGGACGAGGCGCCTTCCTCTCCCCTCTCGCCTCCCCCTGAGACTGCTGCGGGCACGAGCAACGAGATGGAGGGGTAGACCGCCTCATTCTTTGTGCCGATTTGAAGGGTTCTCCTCTGGCATCTGATTTAGTCGGCATGCCTGAGACTGGCTTGGGTCTCTTTTTCTTTGTTCTTGCGGCTTGCTCGGGACCCTGTCCCCACTCACCGGGCTCAGCTCTGGTCTGGTTGAAATCTTGGAGGACCATGACTTGGCTCGACTCAAGGTTGGAGACGGCACAGGGTTGGAATGAAGGGTTCGGAATTTCAAGGTCATTATTCGGGCACCCAGGTTGGCGTTCGGGAACGAGGCGCCTACAAGGGACCCACTCGTCTGAGGCCTCGGTCTTACGATAATTAGGGACAATCAAGGGATCTCCTAATCAAGTCAGCGGCTGCTCTGTGTCGCTGTAACTCGGTCTTCGGCCTGCTGTATTCATGTCGGTCAGCCACTTGACTAAGGACAAGCCATACATCCCTAATCACGACCACCCTCCTATTTGTCTTCGGGGCTGTCAACCACCGATTAAGTTGTGGAAAAGATGGCCGACAGTTTTATTAGACCATTACAAATAGGCTCTGGATGATGACTTCTGATCGTGCTTCTGGCTCAGCCAGAGTCGCTCGGTGTCTTCATTTCCAGTCTGCTCTGACTTCGCAGAGACAGCATGGACCCAGACGACGCGAACACTCTGTTGCTTTGTGGGCTACGCACTCAATCAAGGTCTCATTGAACTCTCAGATCTGGCTGTCTGATATATCTGTTATTCAATTGCGTTTCTACAACGATATTACTCGGCGAGATTTATCGGGGCAGGCTACATCTGATACAGTCCGAGTAAGCGAACTGATGGCCTCCATTCACTCCAGTCACGTTCAACCCCTGAACTGTGTATGATGGAGGACACAGGGTTGCTCGGCAACGCGGTCTTGGCATACTCTTGCAGCTTGCTTCAGTTCAAGCAGCCATTGACCAGGTCATTGTTGTTCACAACGAAAATGTGCGATTCAGATTTTCACAGTGAAAATTCGGAATGCCGAGCGCCCGTCTTTACTATGTGCAAGATTGGCGGGACACAGATAGGTACAGGATGATCGTCGGCTCCCATGCCTCCAGATGCTTTTGGTGCCAGGGCAGTGCTGAGTTAAGGTAGGTAGGAGTTCCATTTACGATCACACGATGATTGAGCAAGCGAGGCATACAATCCTATGTTGGTCTCTGTGTTTCAGGTCATCGGGTAGACGAAGAATAATTCTCCTCGAAAAGAATCCCCAAGATTTCGAGTCGTTTATGAGTTCTAGGGGGAGTTGGGATGGGTGTTGACGCTAAACCGGGCACACAAGATCGTCCAAACGTGAAGCGTTTTCAGTGTTCCCTGGCTAGAGGGCAAGGCCGTTGAAGTTAATCCACGGCACCATCACGACAATCATCCCCGAGTTAACACGAAACCATCTTGATGATCAGACGTCCCGTTAATCAGCCGCAACAAAAGCAACCAAGGCAGGCAAGCCCTAATCTAGAGTTGTGCGCGCGCGAGAGACCAGAGAAAGAGAAAGCCCCGAAACCAGCCCATGATAATGACAGCACGCAGCCCAGTAAACCCGAGAATGGAAAAGAGACTTTTTCCCCTAAACACCTCGAATGCCCCAGCAAGCGAATAAATCCCGAGACTAAAACCCGTTCTGACTCCTCCAAAGAGCAAAAGCGCGTTAGTCCCAAACCGGAATTCCAACGCATGCCGAATGCCTCCGATTGTGCCAGAGAAAAAAAGAAAGCTTTTCTTCCCCATCCATCGCTGCCATGCCCATCTTGCCCATGTCATATCACAAGCTGCGGTTCCAGCCTCCCAGTTCCCATGAACGCAGTACTGTGTTTGTCCGTCCTCTGCGAGAAGGTGTCGTGATGCCGTGCCGAATAAATGAGTGATGCTTGTCGAGCCGCGATGGTAACGTGACGCGACGTGAACTCAGGCGAGGGGGACCCCAATAAACGGGCCCGAGGAAAGCCGAAACGAGGAAAGGAAAATGAGTTCAAGTGTCGAAAGTCTCAGAAGACCGACCGGTGTTCTGCGTGAGATGGAAATAAACCGAATAACGTCCCCAAATCAGGCCGAAAAGGACGGGTGAAGCGAGCTAAGAGAGGAAAGGTGGAAGAGATGATGTGGGAAAAGAGACAGGTCGGAGAAACACGAATTCTCTCGGCCTTGTCTGATTTTCTGCCTCCCAACCTCCCGAGTTGAGACAGGCGGATTCCCTCTCAGATGATCAAAGAAAAGTATCGGAGTCGCCGACTCGCGAGCGAGTCGGTCATGAACTCAACCGGCGTAGGCAATGTTGGAGTCCCTGCAGGACAAGTCAGAACATGAAGCGGAAGCATATTGGCGGGGACGAAGATACTCACTTGCCAGAGTCCTCCTTTTTGACGGGCTCGTCCTTAAACTTCTTGGACGGCTTCATGTCTTCTTCGTCATCGCTCATGACGGCGACCGGCTTGCGCTTGGTACCGGAGCCAGGCTCCTTCTTGACACTGGAAGCGACGCTCTTCTTGCGGCCGCCTGAGGTTTTCGGGGTCGACGGGCCCGCAGCACCGTCGCCTCCGCCGTTCTTCTCCTCCTTGCGGCGGAGCTTTTGGAGGTGCTGACTGTGAGAAGGGAGAGAAATCGTTAGCCCATCTTATTTCTTTTCATATAATGCGGGAAATTGAAGGTCAAGTAGAATAAATGCAACGCAAGGCAAGTCAGTACGTGATCGCTTTGACAGTGCAAGTGTAGCCGAAGCCGTGCATGCGAGCCATGATACCGCGCAGCTGCTCCTGCGTCGGGTGGAGTTCCTGCATCATGGCCGTAAGCAGGTCATGATCAGCATGAAGATCCCAGGTCATTCGCTCAGCCATCTTGACTGATGGCTCGCTTCCTGGTTGGCTGGTGGTGATGGTGGTTTGTGTAGTAGGCGTGGGCAATGAAAGTGAGTGCGAAAGTCGCGAAGAGAAATGTGGAATAGCGAAGGTACAGGAATCGGGTTGAGGGGGGATTTACATCGCAGCGCTGGCCGTATATTCGTAGCCCTTTTTGCGTACTTCGGACAGGATCTTTTCCCATTCACCGGGCTGAGGCGGCGATACCGCCATTATAGCCTGGAGCAGCGCCAGGTGCGCATCGTGGTCCCAAATCGTCGGTTGCTTGGACATATTTGCTGTGGGCGTGTATATGTCTCGGTGAAGGGGGAAGCAAATGCAGAGGGTGAGGATGGTCGACGAGTGGTGGATGGGAGATTGGAAGTTTTTGGGGGAATGGGTGTTGCGAGAAGGAAAATAGAGGCAGACCAGCACGGGACTGAAACTGGCAGCAGCCAGCATGCAGCTGGCCAGGATCTCGTCCCATGTCTTCTGGAACGTACACTAAAGCCCCTTCAGTGAAGGTGTAGCCCTTGCGGTGGAGAGATGCGACAATAGCAGTCCAGTTTCCTCCAGTAGGCTTCATGTGCTCAATCAGGGCGAGCAGCACATCCTCGTGCGTTTCTGCATCCCAGTTCTGGAGAACGCGTTGCCCAGGCATGGTGGGTGCGTGATGACGGTAACGATTGTCCTCTGTCAAGGTTTTGTTGATGGACAGAAGAAGTGACGGTGAAGAACTGCAGCTTCCATGGACGTCGTGGAGGAGAGTGAAAGTGAGGTTGGTAGGGTGTTAAAAAGAGGAGGAAGGGGTGAAAGCAACTGAAAGAAAGAGCTGCAACATCAGCCCAAGGTCACCCCAAACACTCGCTGAGATGACATCGCAGAATGATTCTGCCCAGAACTTTCTGGGCCACGGTCTCTAGACAGGTGAACGTACCGAATGGCATTCCAGCCCATGTCATGCCCTCTGGCTCGCATGTGCGCAACAATCTCAGCCTGCTGCTCCTTGCCAATGGGAGGATGTGCCTGAATGATGGCCTCAAACAGGTCATCCCTAATGTCTTCCCACCTCGGCATTCTGGGGATTGTGGCAGCGATATTATGAGTGCGAGAATGGGCTGGAAATTGTGCTGTGGTCCCTGATGATGGACTACGTCGTTGGTTGACTCGGTGATGAGTTGGCTTGGAATTTGCTGGAGAGTTGGAGAAGGAAAAACCGCAGCAAAGCTCAAAGAAGGCCGCCACAAGAAATTCTCACGAAACCCAACAGCGGGCTCTCGTCCCAACAATGCCGCCGTTCACTGCCCAGCGCTTGCGACTTGAGGAAGTCAACAGATAGGGTTGTGATGCGCAGCACCGAGACTGACGAACGGTCTAATGGTGAGAAAGAAGAGAAGGCAAAACAGGGAGCAGGGATGAGAAAAAAAAGATCAAAGCAGGTTTCGCTTGCGGGATATGCGTGTAACAGGTCTCTCAGAAAAGGGGTACTAAGGTAAGGCAAGAGTCGCCGTCCACTTACCACATAGCCTCCCGCGTGAATTCAAAACCACGATCCCTCATCTCGCCCATGATCTCATCCTGATGCTTGCTCATATTGGTTTCGCCATCGTTGGGAATTACGTTGACAAGAACGCCAATGAGTGCCTTGTGAGTGTTCTCGTTCCACTTGGTATTGACGGGCTTGTCGTCGGAATTGCCGTTCTGGTGGACATGGTGATGGTTATAGCGTTGTGTGTACGCGAGAAGTGGCTGTCTTATTCAGTGTGTTGTTGTTGGTGGTTGATGGGTGCGTTGGCTCTCCTCGCAAGGTTTGTGGGGTGTGTGTGAAAGGAACGATGGAGAAAGAGAAGACGTGAAAGATTTAAATATGAACACCAAGCGGTCAACCCGGGCCTCAACGAGGGCTAGTCTTGTGGAACCTCACGGAACACGCGGGCTCAGCGTTGGCAGGGCGAATGTTGACGGCAGTAACAGTAGACACACTCCAAAGGAATGGAGATAGCACAATTGGTTGAGCACATGGCAATCTGGTTGATAAAGTACAGATGTAAGCACATTGCACCCAAGGTATATCAATGGACGGCAACTCACAACGACCGAGGGCAGCAATTGTGCAGCTAAACGAACAGGCATCTAGGCAATGAATCGACATTGACCTGACTGAGGATAGACAGACCTGCCAAAATTCCGAGACGACTCCTAAAGAACACCTTGTCCATGAAAGAACCATCGTACATCGGCTGAAAATGATGCGCCGGACCTAGATTCGACTGCACGACAAGGAACGCCGCCCGTCAATTCCCGGTCCTCCTGGCGAGGAAAATGCCTTGTCGTTTTCAATTACCTGGCCAGAGATTGCCGGGCTGAAGAAGAGTGGAACGAAAACTAAGCATCCCCATATGTGTATCTGGTATGGGTGTCAGCGTTGGGGTACCATGAACGATGGATACACTGTGGGGGCAAAAACTCACTCAGATGTGTATTCGCCTGGTGTTGTCGGGTTGTTGTGGCCAGCAAGGACATTGAGCACTGCCTCGTCCTCGAGGGTGGGCTCTTGACTGTCGTCCAGCCTCTGGCGCTTTGCCGCGTGCTCCTCCTCCGGCTCTTCTTCCAGGTTCGGATCAACGGCGAGCTCCTCGGGGCTTGTCATATGTGCCTGGGCCATTTGTGCCTGGGGAGCAATTGCTTGGCTGGCCTGTGGCGGTGGTGGTTGAGGCTGGCCTTGAGCGACCGCAAGTCCCTGCGGAGCGGGTTCAAGTGGCATGCCAGGGGTACCCGGTATACCCGGAACTGTAGAAAGGGGTGCAGTAGGAGCACTGGGCATCCGACCCACACCTGGGTATTGAGGATGGATAGCTACTCCATGAGGCACGCCGGCAGTCTGCCCGACCCCGGGCACAAGGGGTGAAGGAGCTCCGGAAGTACCAGACGTGACATCGGCAGGCGAAACGCCGGCAGACTGAGCTCCAACAGACTGAGCTTCGGCGGGCTGAGTCCCAGAAACGGGCGCTGAGCCGGGCGCGGTCGCGGCAGCGGGCTGTTTCCTGGGCCGTCCTCTACCAGGGCCAGGCCGTCGAGTGATGGGGTTCACAGCGGGATCGATCTTCCTCGAATTGTCGCCGGCGACGTTGTTTTCGGCCTTGTTTTGGGCTCTACGGAGGCCCTGGAAGTGTTGGCTGTTCATGGGTTAGATAGCGTAATCTTGTGAACAAGGGCGTTTGGTCGATGATGAGGGTAGATGATATCACTTGAATATTCAACGGATCTCAACGGCAAGCAAAGAGATGCAATTGATGCAGCATGTTTGAGGGGAAGCAATACCACGCAGCTTCCTTAACAGATCGACAGCCGAATACAACGACGATGGCTATTGATGGAAAGGCCTTCAAACTTGAAGCTGGCGACACGAAGCAAACAACACTCACCGGCATCCTTCATTGGTGAAGCCGTAGCCCAGAGAGCGCATGTGGTTGCCTATCGTGGTCCATTCTGAGCCGCTGATGACGCCAATGTTCTTGACTGACAAGATGGTGAAGAAGAGGTCCTTGTCGGCCCGGTCGTTCCAGTTCTTGTTCATGGCTGCAGGGCTGCAACGGCGAATGTCGCCAGCTAATAATGGGCGGCCCTCGGAGTGGATATGACTCGACAACTTGGAAATTGCTAAGGTTTGCTAAGGAGAGATGGATGGGCAGCGGGGGGAGGCGAGGTGCTCAAACAGCTCACCAGCGGCCTGATCATTCAGCGGGTGTCGAATCTCGCGAAAGGGTTGGCTGCTGTGGGGCCAGAGTGGGGTTGGAGATCCAATCAAATGGTTCAAATGAAGCGGCAGGGCTTGCTGCCTCAGGATCACAAGTTTGGCGCCCTCGCATCCACACCGTCCCTTCTGAAATGAGCCGTCAGATGATTTCGCGCCAATATCGCGACAGCAGACCCACAGTGATAAATGATTACGACACGCTGTTTGCCTCGTTTTCTCTTGGTCACCAACCTCCTCCATTCAGGCAGTGCTCTGCCATCAGTACAACCCACCACTGTACACATCACAGATCAGGCACAATGATGCCCCTCAAGCTACCTTAATCAATTTTCTGTCTCTTTGACATGCCTGCAAACGATGGTTTGCACTAAACAAAAAAGTGCCATTCTTTTGAGTTGTTTTTCTGCTCCTGCGCTGGCTACGGATAGCAAGCAATAAGTAGTCGAGACAAGGTCATGTCCCTTGTCAAGCTTGGAAGGATGGTTCCGCACTGACCCCAGAGAGTGCTGTCACAAGGCAGCCAAAGGGTGATGGCAAGTGCCACGGATAAGCATCTTCTCAGGACTTTGACCTCGACTGATTCAAATGGGCCAGTCATGCCCCATCCTGTCGGATAACGAAGCGTGCTTGTAACTACCGCCGTCAGTGTACCAGCCCCTCGGCGGTCTGGATGGAAGAATTCTCAGACAGTGCAAGCCAACGTCGAGGCCGACAAACGGCACAAGCTCCCTGTCTATCCGTTTGCGACCCAAGGCGAAAACTCCTAAGCGACATTCAAGTGACTCATTCGTGTGGCCGGAGGTCTGCTTGACTCGAATAGCTCTGCCTTCACTGCTCGGTTGTCCGGCCAGAGAGCCCCTTTGTTTGCTCTCAGCTGCATCATTCAGGTGATGAAAAGCTAAGAGGATCGAGCCTCGATGGGGTAATTTGCAATTCACCACAGCTTGCAATCGCTCTCCTGCACCTCTGGATGGTGATTGTCGCTGTCCTCGGCAGGGAACAGGGATCTGCATGCCTTAGGTTGGAAGAAACCACTTTACGCGGAAGTGCCGCGGTGGCGCGTCGCCCAGTCGCTCCAGCTTCCCTCCATCACCATTTTTCAGTGCGACGATCTGCTTTCTTTTGTTGAGTGCCCCCACCCGACGATAATGGCCAGGCAACCATCCCCATTTCCGTGGTAGCGATTCACAAGAGCCCTCGTTTGGGATGGATTTAAACAAGGGGGATAAATAGACGAGAAAGGAACAACTTCGCTTTTGGGCGCTTTCACGCTGCAGCTTCAGCTCCGCATGCGCCTTTCTCCTCATTGGGCAATGGCTCGCTTTCTACTGAGCTAAAGCATCCAAGGAAGAGGCCATCTTGTTTGACTGGGAACAAATGGCCGATAAGGTACAGCTGCTGATTGCCTCCATCCCGCCCTGCTTCTGAAGCCAAGCGAACTCCGTCCAGACAACGGGATCTTTCTCCCCGCTCCGCTTCCCTCCCACTCCAAAGCAGAGCCTCGTCATCACCAAGCCTGAAAGCATCCTTTTTATGGTGAAACAGACATATATTCCGACAGTCTCACCACCCATTTCCGTGACTCACTTCTCCACACTCGAGCCGTGGGTTTCGGCTGCAGTGATCCTGGCCACGCCTCCTCGCTCGTAGCGGTCAAGCCTGCTGTTCAGCTTCTTATTGATCTGCTGGGACCGCATCACCCCCAGATATTCCTCTTCTTTCCTGTTCTTGGTTGTGTCAGCCGGCCCTCGACGGCTCCGCCCCTTTTCCTCCCTCAATCAGATTGCGGCCAGGCCACCAACACCGCCAACATGTCGAACAACGACAATGTGATGGCTCGCTTTCTGTTCGCAATTCTGCAGCAGAAATGCCTGAAGGATGTAAGTTACTGAAAGTGTTGGTTGGGATGGAAAGCGGGGCACTAAAGGCTTGTTTCGACCAGATCGACTGGAACAAGGTGGCCCACGACCCGATTCTGGCTCAGCCCATCACCAACGGACATGCTGCCCGCATGCGATACTCGCGGTTCAAGGCAGCCATGCTCGGCACGGAGCCGCAGCGCCGGAACCGCACTAATCCCAGCAACAGCAAGTCGCGCGTGTCCAAGAATAAGAAGGGCGACAGTCCCATGCCCAAGAAGGAGGAAGAAGAAAAAAGCAGTGGCAGTGGGATTGGCAACATCAAGACCGAGAAGCCGACCGGTACCACCTCCACGACCATCAAGTCCGAGCGAAGCGATGCCCAACAACCCCAACCCCCTGCATCCATGACAGGCCCAGCAACAACGATGAAGACAGAGCCTGGTCTCGTCCATCCCTACAGCCAACACCAACGCCATCCTTCAATCTTTTCCACCGCCTCTCCCCGTATCAAGCAAGAGCGGCTCCCTACCACCGCCGCGAACACGATCGCCAACACCACACCCCCCATGCCCGAGCCCAGACCTTTCGGCCTCGTCACTACCATGCCCACCACAACAGCCTCCGCGTCCTCGGTCCCTTACTTAGACAGCCAGCATCGAATGCAGATGCGTTTCCCCACGCCGTGCAGCGACTCAGACGGTGTGCCCAGCATGAATGGCTTTCTCCCGCTCAGCCCAGTTCCCTCCACGGCTGACCTCCTCCACCAGCATTCACAGCACCATCAGCTCGTCGGCGCCGGATCCCCGCCCCTCTCCACCACGGCCTCGACTTCCTCCCCGTACGACTTCACCCACTGTGACTCGTCCCCCACGCCCTGGCATTCACAGCCTCATCCCCAGCAGCACCACCAGCATCACCACTCAGTTGTACATGCGCTCGGTCATGCTCACCACAGCCAGCCAGCCATATACTCGGCCTCCCCGTCCTCCGCTTCCGCTTCCGCGTTCGGCCTCGGCCTCAACCTTGATCTCGGGGGTGACAACAACAGCAGCAGCAATAATATTCATCATATCATGAACACATTCTGTGGCGAGCACCATCATTATCACCATCAGGGTCACGGGTTTGACGAGGAGGGGCATCTCGAGCTTGACACGCTCGGGCTCAACGTCGGCGGGGCCTCTGCTGGTGCTGGCGCCGGGGGCGGCATGAGCTTGTTTCGGGAGAGGGAGTTGGAGATGGAGATGGCTACTGCTGCTGCTGCTGTTACCGGTCAGCAGAGAGTTGGCGGCGGTGGTGGCGATGGTAATGCCGCGGGAGGGCAGGTCAAGGCGGAGTGGGAGGAGGGGTTGAGATTTGAGATTTGATGTCTAATGTTCTATGTCTGATGGAGTTTGTTGCTGCTGGCTACCACGTATTGGTCACGATTGGGAGAAGGGTTTGCAAAATGGACTGATTTAGATGATGGATGGGAGGGACTGACTTGTTACCTAGTTTTACGGGTCTGCTTGAGCTGTTGCTGGCACAGGAGTCTCTTGAGAGATGGCACTGATATGTCCCAACATTGTTGTACTCCAATACCCCGCGAGGTATCTCAGGTTGTTGATGGCATAAGACGGCATGACTTGGCTCGAGGGTTGTAAAATGGGATGAAGATCTTGAGAATGTGGTAATATCCCCACCTCACTCTTTGCTCCCCGTGGATGATGTCGTGTTTTGATCTCTCCTAAGCACTGTTGCTGCCTCTATCAAGTGTTCCATCAAGCCTTTCGACGCCAGTAGACTTCTGTCGGTGAATCTTCCTTGATCTCATGGATACGCCTACGTTCCTTATGAAACAGTGTGAAGGTATTATATACACTCAGCTCGTAACTCAATGCCGCCTTAATGAAGAAGGCGTGTCATCATCCACCGCTAATGGAAGCACTCTTCAGAAAGCTGACATCATCTCATCTCAGCCTATGTATCAAAATCGAGGCGCCTCAGACAACCTATACAAGCAACGCTATGCAAGAAGTACTGAGTCCTGGTAACTGCTGCTGTTTGTGATATGAACGACGCTGTTGTATCAGCGATGCGTACAGTCCTATCCTGCTCTGACACCCACAAGCACTCTGCACCACCGGGGTGAACGTCTTGGAATAGCCTGACCGGTTCAAGGCTATCATGGGACAGTGAATAAACACTTATTCTCACCGGTGGCTGAATGATAAGACATATACACAAAAGCACTAACCCCGGTGAGAGCAGTTGTTCTCTCCTCCACATCCACAAAGTTCTGGGTCTCCCGCTTTATTACTTTATTCCCACTTTCACTTCCTTCCAGCAGGACATGATCGCTTCCCACCATAACTCTGCAACCGCCTGAACCTGCAATTCGCAACACAATCCTGTTGTTGCTTCAACTCGAGACCAAGCAGAAAAAGACCGTAAGTTCAAGTTGGTCTTCAATGTTTCCATGATTTCAACCCAGACCTGGCCTCTCCGACTTGTTTTCGCTCTTTGTTAAGTTGGCCGGACGCGATTCTCAACTTTCTATTCTTGCATTCCACTTCAGACAGGTTGTGTTCCTCCGTTCGATGACGCGTAACTCCAAAGCGGCGGACTAATCCTAAGAAACAGAAGTGAAGAGGTATCGCTTCCGCTCTCTGTCGCGTTCTGTCGTCTGACCCTGCTGTTTTTTCCGCTGCCCTCTCGCTCAAGTGAGCCGCATCTAGTTCCAAATCTTCTCCGTTCTTACTGTGCTGTTTGCATTTTGCGATTCTTGAAACATATTGCTGACGATATCGCCCTTCAACAGGCCTTCACAACAGTCGGTGATTTCCATCGACGGTAGACTCTCGCAGCATAGCCTGAGCGACAACAACAAGACAACAAGAAAGATGCCTCCCAAGACTGCAAAGGCAGCTCCCGCCGGCGACGCCGGAGATGGTCGCAAGCAACCCACTGCCCAAGAGGCTTACTTGTTCTACACAATCATCAAGAACATGAAGGGCAAACCCGAAATTGACTGGGCCGCAGTCGCTGTCGACGCCGGGTTCAAAAATGCTGAGACAGCCAAGGTTAGTTTCTGCCTTTCTCCCATTCGAATTGATCCCGCTTCCACCAATCGTCCAAATCGCCATCGCAAAGTCCATCCCCAGAGTTGAGACCTTCCTGCACAGATCTTCTTTGTCTCTAGAGTGCGCTTCTAGATGACTTGACGGCTAACATATCTCTCCCCAAGGTCCGCTACGGACAAATCAAGCGCAAACTCGGCCTGGACAACTGGAACGCCGGAAAAGCGAAGGACGCTAAGGACGAGGACGCCGGCGACGATGGCGCGCCAGAGACCCCCGCGGCCGCGCGCATCAAGAAGGCCGCAGCAACCCCTTCCACCGGCGGCACCGGTGCTGGCGTCAAGAAGCGCGCGAACACCGGCAAGCGTGCCACCAACTCGACCCCCGGCGGCCGCTCCCGCAAGGCTAAGTCCCAGGCTCTCATCAAGATGGAAGTGGGCATGGACCAAGACCTGAACCTCGAGGAAGATGAGGACGTGCTGGCTATTGAATCGCCCACCAAAAAATCTGGCAGCCGCATCAAAAACGAGTTCGGGGCGGTCGGCCACCATCTCAACGTCAACAACGAATTCGACACCTTCCCTGCCACCCTGCCCGACGCCGTCCTCGAGCGTCAGGCTATTCTCGTCTACGTCAACGGCACTTGGACCACGTCTCCCGTGCCCATCGAGGTCCACGCCCAGTGGCTCGCCCGACTGCCGGCGCATATCCAGACCCGCTTCTACACTCAGGCCTCCGGCGCCAACATGTCTCAGCCCGCCGACAACGGCAACGGCAATGGCTTTCTCGCCAATGATGATAACGACAACAACCCTAATATCGATGCGGCCGCCCTCCAAGCCCAGTTGCTCAACGAGCACTTTGGCGGCCCCAACATGCTGAGCAGCATGGGTATGTCGATGTGCATGGCTGGCGTCGAGGTCGGCAACTACGTTAGTGCCTCGGCTACCGGCGTCGGCCAAGGCCACGGCAACGGCGACGACAATGGCAATCGCAACAACGGCAACCAAGCCGTGGCTGCGGCAGAAGTCGACCTGCACTCGATTCCCATGCACCCGGGCTACATGGCGCAGATGGAGCGCGAAGCGCGCGAGCAGGAGGCACGGGACCATGCCATGCTGTTTGGCAACGGGAGCGGGTTCTGCTAAGCCAGCCTGAGCCATGCTCGAGGTATAACTTACTGCCAGAGCAGTTGCGTCTTGCTGGGATCTGTTTTGCATCTTCTCGTCAGGGATTAACGACCAGGACGGGCTCTATGTTTCCCGACTGAGAGATGGTTTACCTTTCTTTATCGATGCACCTGAGGCAGAGCTGGGAGGAACTCGAGCCCATCACGACCGGTTGGGTCGGAGGTGACCTCGACACGTACTTACCTCACTGCTTCGTCTATCTTCCCATTTTGATTCGGTAATATTATTCCCCATTTCGTATCTCTCGTTGTTTTTTTGCGTCTCTTTCATCGACGCCTGCGACTTGGGATGCACGCTTGGGTCTAGGGACATCTTAACTCTGGGTCTGGTCTGGCATATGACATGACATGGCACGGCGTTGCATAAGATGGCGTGGACATGGCCTTGGGCGGATCCGTGCTTCTTGGGATGGTACCTAGGCGGCATACACCTGGCGGACTTCGGTGTTGATGGGAAAGGATCACAGGTAAATAGCCACTCACGGATTTCACTGACGAAACAAATCACCGAGCTTTCGTGGGCGTTGTGATTTGACAATTATGGTGTTTATTTGTCTCGGATTGTGACATCCGAGTCTCTTCATCCATGCAATCCGCTCCCGAAGGCCCGGTGGCCCTTAACGAGGGGGTAAGCGCCTCACTTCCCTCATACATACAGGAAGCGCCGGAGCGTCCGAGATGAACTGGACAGTATACACATACACCAGCCATGCGTTCCTTCCACTTCCTCTCCATCCGAGAGCGAGAGAACCCTCCTCCATCTCTCTCAACCGAGTAGATCAAAATCAACACAAAAACGGCAGCAAGGCCCTACTTCCATCGGACCACCTTGCCGCAGGTATCACTAGGTAAAACAACCAGCCAAGACATAAACAGAGAAAATCGAAAAGCAGACCGCCTGTCGCCGGCTAAACGACTGGGCAAGCATCCCAACAAGAGCCGCAAACAAGAGACAGAAACCTTGTACAGAGCCATGCACAATAGACAACAAGTCTTTTGCCAACAAACCGCCTGCACCCCGGCCCGACCCAACCGCAACCCAAGCCAGCCAACTCCAGTCCCAAAGAGGATTCCATTATCGCCTGAACCCCTAAAAGCCCCTGAGAGTAAACTACCTGACAGCAACCAGCCAACCAGGTCCGTTCCGCGCCAACCTTCCCACCAACATGCCGGAAATGTGCAGAGTTAGATCCTGCGGAAGACAAACAAATAAAAGGAATGTGATAAGGAAAACAGAAAAAGAAAGAGGTATCGTCCGCCATTCCGATCGTTATCCGCGTCCCCTCGGCACAGAGAACCATGGAAATCAAGCAAATAAAACACTTGGAGGAGAGACCGTCCGGTACAGGTCATTCGTCTGGCCGCCTTTGTTTGCTAGTCAGTTGGCCTCCCGGGTCCGAGTTTCTTCCATGTGCTGCGGAGATGCATAGCATAGCACGAACAGGAAAGATGCTGCCAAATAGTACAGTTGTGGGGAAGTGAGAGAGGTATGGTGATATGCATCGTGATGTGATATTCCGCGGCGCACTTTTTAGTATGTTGCAAAGTGGCCATTTCTGTTGGACTGGCCGTGGGGAGTGAGGCCGTGTAGGTAGAGTATGCGAGCGTTCGTGGTTCGGATGGCGGAGTAACTTGAATGTCGTATGAGGTCGGGTTTCAGTGCCGGGACCCGTTGAGCGGCGGTCGGGGTTTATCTCTCTCTCGATCCCTCTCGCGGTCCCTATCCCTATCCTTGTCCTTGTCCCTGTCCCTGTCGCGGTGACGGTCGCGGTCGTGGTCCCGCTCCCGCTTCCGGTCTTGGTCCCTGTCTCCTTTGACTGTGACCTCGGGGGTCCATCGCACACCTTCCCTCTCCGCCCACCTCTTCATGACCGTCAGCACGGCCACAACCGCGTCATCCACCGACGTCCACGGCCCAACAAGCGTTCTCATCTGCCGGTCCTCGACCTCCCCGTACGCGGCATTCGCCTCCGCCCACATGCCCACCCTGCTCCGATTCAACTTGCACCACTTGACAAAGCTACCCGCCGCGGCGGCGGGATCCAGCGTCGCAAAGGTGTTGGTGATATGCTCCAGACACAGCACGTTCATCTGCACAGCGAGGGCCCGGAGTGCCTTGTTCCCCTGGACCTGGACCCGGTTCCTCAGTTCCGTCAGGTGCGGCAGCAGCGACTCCCACGTCGAAACATCGCACACCTTGCGCTCGAGCATGCGAGCCTGGTTGGCCGAGCCAAAGGCCATCATGTAGGCGAGAAGCATTTCAAAGTGAAGAGCTGTGACGCGGCGCTCGTCGGCGACCGACAGTTTGGCGCCGCCGTCTCGGCAGATTTTGTCGCGGACGTGCTTGAGCTTGGTGCCCAGCCGCACGTTTTCGGCGTGCCTCTCCTTGAAAGACTCAACTTGGGCGAGCGCCTTTGGGTCGAGCGGCTCCGAGCGGGTCGGCGGCCGGTCTGACGTGCTCGGGGTGAGACCCGTCAAGGCGGCGGGGGTATTGCCTTGCGTCTGGCTCTGGCTCGACGCTACCCGCGACATTGCAGTGGCGGCGTGCTTAAGCGGCGTTGTTGGCCGCGGAGGCTTGGCTGTGATGGCCTCCGCAGTTGGCTTTGGCCGCTTGGTAGCGGCGGGTTCCTGAGGCACGTCGTCTGCCGGCCGCGGCCGCTTCTTGGCAGCCGGCGGAGGGGCGGCTTCCACGCTCGTTGATCGCTCCTTCTTAAGTGCATCCTTGGCTGACTTTGATGGGAGGCTCAAGAGCTCTTTGACCCTCTTCACGTTTGCCTTGTTTTTGATCTTGAGAGGGACTATCAGAGACTTCCGCTCCGGTTTCTCCTCTTCCTCCTCTGCCAGGCGTACAGGCGGCGCGGCCACGATTGTTTTCCTCGCGCCTCCTGAGGAGTCAGAGGACTGGTCGGGCGTCTGGCTCGAAACGCCTTTGGAAGCTGTTGATTTTCGGTTTTGAGCGGACAGGATCTCCTCAATGACTGGCGGCAGCGTGGGAGAGAGCAGCCTGGGTATAGAGAGCAGCTTCTTAGGCTTGTCCTTCTCCGGCTTCAATGTCTTCTCTGTTGACTTTTTCTTGGGCGTGGCTTCTTTCTCTGCCTTGGCCTCGAAGATAGACGGGTGAAGGGGTGATAAGAGTTGCGGCAAGGCAGCTTTCGCTAAGGGTTCGGATTTCCGCGGCGTCGAAGTCCCGCTGTCTGAACGAGGCCTCGATCCATTGACCTGAATGGTCGATCTGGGCGATGCCGTGTTTTCTCGTTCTTTGTCCGAAGGGGCAGGCAGTCCGTTGACAGTGGGATGTAAGAAGGCGGTACTAGTGCCCTTTGGACGCTTCTCTGTCGTCCGTTCCTGTCCCCGCGATGCCTCTGGCTTGCGTTGCCGTGGCTGATCTGTCTCCACGGGCCCAGCGTCGGCTTTGACTCGTTTCTGTGGAAGCGGGCTGTTGTCCTTATTTGCGGCGCGCTTGCGGCTTTCGGCCTCCGGCTGTGGGTTTGTCTGAAAAGTCTTACTTCTGCTGGGTCCGTCAGAAATCTGCGATGCATACCACCACCTGGGCGTTGCTCCACATACCTCTCGCCGTTAATATCCACCCTTGGCTTCTCTAACCGCGCATCCGTCCTCTTACTGTCCTCCCTTGACGGGGCCGGCTTCGCATGGACTATGCCGTTTGGCTTCGCCTCCACCTTCGCTGCCGTCCCGTTCTCCACGGGAGACGCCGACTTCTTCCTGTTCTGATAGTCCGAAAGAGACAGTTTCTTCTTACCCTCGCTCTTGGCGAGTACCTTGGTCGACATTGGTGGCGGCAACTCGTCCGAAATGTCAAAGGCGGCGCGTGTTGTGAGAATGCCTCGCTGCCCAGCAGAAAGGTATGTCATGTATTGCAAAGGCCCACTTCTGCCAGTGAACCACCATGTGTCCGGGTTCGGGAATCGGCGGTCAAAAGACAATGAAAGATGGTGTGGGTTGTCCGGAAGGATGCGCTGAGCCTCGTTGTGTGCAATTTTCGCCGCTCCATCCATCGTTTCTTTCATTGCTCGGACATCGGAGTGGCCAAAGAGAGAGTCGTGTCGCACGGGTTGGCGGGGTATGCGCTTGAAGACGGCTGCCCGGCAACGTATACTGACGACGCGGAATGAGGCTTTATCAGGTCGTGGATATCGACGGAAAACACGCGCTCAGAACTGGTCTGTCCTCGGCTGAAGAGTCGCGGCGCAAGTTGGTAGGTCGTGAAATCGCGGATCAGGATCGTTCAGGTGTATGGGGAACAGCGCGCAGCTTTTCTCTGCAAGGCCGCGCAGTTAGCATTTGGTGCGGAAAATACAGGAACCAGCACGCGATTGCTAGGCGACCAAAGCGTCACATGCTCCGACAGAGGTTGACAGCCCAATTGAACTCAGACGCAAGTCGACAGTGTCAAACTCCTCCAGCGGACCACGTACCCAGACTAGGCGCTTGTCGCACACAACAACCTTCCTCCCCCGGCCGCGCTCGACAGCCGAAGACAAAGGGGCGGTAGCGCTTTGCAGCCCGGCTTCTCGCAGTGTAAAGAAACCTGCCCGTCTTCTTCAGCTCGGCTTATCCCAACCTCCTTGCAGCGACCTTATCTTCGCGGGTGAGACACGGGCGCATCTCTCGGGGCTGCAGGCCGTGTGCCGTTGAGTGATGCCCGCGAATGATGGCCGGGGAAAAATGTCACCAGGAAGCTGTGACAGCAAGTAATGTGATCAAGTGCCAAGTCCGGCTGCGGTGTGCCGCACCGAATTGCTTCTTGGGATCAAAAGGCTCAGTGGCTCGGAGGTGGTGATGTGACAGGGTTGGGAGTGGTGTGGGCGCAGAGAGCCGAGGGTGGGATTCCGGGAGGCCAACAGTGGAGAGCGACAGGGTGGATGAGCTTGGTTTTGCTCGGGCCTCCGGGGCGGAGGGGGCCCACAGCGTGACCCACGGGCCACGGCGGTGGGAGATAATCCATGCATGGACTACCGTAGGTACGGACGGGGAGTCCAGGGCCACTCTATCCAACTCGCACTTTTCAGCACTTACTAATCATCACCCCAATTTAGGTAAGGTAGGTAAGAGCACAAATCTCTTATTAGGTATAACGTTATGACAGATTAGATTTTGGGACCCTTGTTCAGAACCACTTTAATGAACACTGCCGCGTTCTCGCTATCGTTCAAGACAATGGCAGAATCCTACCTCTTGCTCTTGTCTCCGTCACAACCGTGACGCTTTTTAGAGTCATTTGCATGCAGCGATATTGAGCTATGGCAGGGCTTGCGGTTGTCTCACATCTTCAGCCTCCTATACCTTAACTGACCACGTAGGCGAGAGAGAAAAGACGGTATAACTTGTAGGGACTATACATCCTGCCTATTGACCACTACTAGTAAGCCCAAGCTATCAACCAGATGTCTAAGATTCACCCTACCACCCCGACGATACTCCAGTCTCCGCCAAATGGAGCGACGGGACTAAACGCAGTCTGATTAAGTTACAAGTACAGGGTGAAAATGACATCTGCTTGCTGATCCGACATCAATTCCACAGAGCTGCCGTGAGCTGACCCATGATCTGGATGTTCGCAAGACACTCCCGCCCGAAGTCCGCTCCCAAAGAGCGTCGCCTCCATTCCAGCCTTCCACAAAGAACATGCTCGTCTGCGCAACTACGACTTCCAAGCAAGCCGGATCTCAACTCAATCAGTTCCGTTTGTTTCTAAATGTTCCGCACCGTTCTCCAACTCCCACCGCTTCCGCTTTTGGCTCGGTTGCCGACTCCCTTCCGCGTCCTTGAGCAGATACTCTTGTATTTTGGCCACTTGAGCCCTATCCGACTTGGCCTCGCCAAGTCTGTCCACCTTGCCTCTGAAATCCTGGACTCGCCCTTCGAGGCTTTCGAGACGGGAGCCGAACCTATCGATTTGCTTTTTCAAAGCCTCGACATTGTCGGTGAGCTGACGAGCATTCGGGTAGAGACCCTCAAGCACGCCGATAATGACCCTAGCTAAGTCATTAGTCGTCAGGTTCTTGTATTGCTCGTTTAGGACCATGAGCGCGAGCCGTTCGGCGTCCAGTTGCCTATTCAAATCCTCTTTAGAGGTGCTGATGTCTTTGATGGCCTCGTCGACTTTGCTTGAGAGCTCCGTGTACTGCCGGGTGAGCTGCTCTGCTGCAGCCTTGGCTGAATAACACTCGGACTTCAGCAATGCCAAGTCCGGGTTTGCCGACGGAACCTCATCAGTCAAGGTCCCGCTCCTCCCAGTGGTCGGGCCAGCACCGCCCGGTAGAGATTCTTCCAAGTTTGCAATCCGCGTGCCATGGCCGGTTACGGTGTCCTGCAGCCCATCCACCATCTGACCCAGAACGTTCCCCACCCCTCCCACATATGTTTCGACTCGGCTGAATATTTGCTGATGTCCGATCTCCAGCTTGGCGTCGAGCTCCTTGGATATCCCGTTTACCTTGGCTTGGATGGCGGTCATCTTCGTTTGAAGAGCCGGGAAACCGACCGAGATCGTCTCGGCTGCCTCCCCGAGAGCATCAATATCGAGGCTCGAAAGTTTCGACTCATGCTCCTCCACTTTCCGAGCCTCTTCCTCTACTCGCTGAGCACTGGTCGTCAGGCCGTTGCGTAGGCCGGCCATCTCTTGCGCTTTCTGGGCTAACTCCCCAGCGAGCGCATCCACCCGGCACAGGAGGCCCGAGACGTCGGACCGCAAAGCCGAGCTTTCTTTCTGTACCAGGGTAGAAATCTCTTTCCGAAGGGCAGCCTCAGAGCTATTCCTGTGCGCCAACAGCTGTTGCTCCACCGCTTTCGTCACATCCTCCTCGTGCTTGGAGAGTTGAGACCGTAGATCGTTCGGTTGGGATCTGCCTTGCTCTGTTTGCCGTTTCTCGGACTCCTTAACGAGATGGTCCTTCATCTCACTCCGCATCTCTTCCTTCATCGCCCTCCACATCTCACCCTTGATTTCCTTCCGCATCTCTTCCTTCATCTCCTTCCGCATCTCTTCCTTCATGCCTTTCACGGCCTTGATTTGCTTTATGTCGTTCTTCGCCTTGAATCCCTCCACCTGCTCCTCCACCTGCTCCTTTATCTGCTCATTCGTCCACTCCTGCATTTCTGCAATCTTCTGAGCAAACTCGGTCCGAAGTTCGCTTAGCTCCCGCGAATGTTCGGCTTCTATGTTGCGTAGCCTCGTTTCTTGCTCGCTGAGTTTCGTCTGCAGTTTGTTGATGGTTTCTTGATACGGCGCGAACATGGCTGAGACGGCCGCTGTATTGGCGGGCTCTATGTTCTGTGCCGAAAGTTGCTGCAAAAAGGCCTGTGCTAGGAACTCGGCCACACTGTCCAGTTCACGCTGGGCCTTTTCTATTCGGGCATCGAGCAAGCGCACATTCTCAGCATACTTGAGCCGATGCATGCTCTGCACTTCTGGCACAGAAGGGAAGTCTGCGTGTTTGGTCGAGGACTTGTCATACTCGGCCTGTCGCGCCATCATGGCCTTCGCAAGGGGTTCTCTCTCCGCCATGAGCGTTGCCTTGGTAACAGCCGCCGCAGCGTATTTCTGTAACCACTCTTGAATTCTTTCAGCTGCAAAATTTTGCTCAACACCAGGGCTTTCTGCCGGTGACCGCGAGGCTGAACCTAAGTATCCAAGTCAGCGTGCTTATTGGCTTCCTGACAGCGAGGCAGAGAAAGGTAGCATGTCAGAAGTAAATATAAAACTCACTAGTCCTACTGCGAGGATCGGATCTTGCAGAGACGGCCACCGGAATGATCTTTGACGGTTTCCCAAAGGATGACGTGTCGCGGGAAGATTCAGTCGGGTTACGTCGATCCCTTGCGCTGGGTTCTGTGTCTCGGCGATGTCTCTCGTCCTTATAGGGATCGGATCCCCTCCTCGGGAAGCTGTCCCGTTGGCTCTCCCGGCCGTCCGGACCGCGGCGGTCATCCTCGGTGGGACGCCGGGAGTATGCGTCCGACGCCGACTTGTGCGACATGATGAACCGTGTTCTTCCCCAAACTAGGTCCGGAACAAGCCGCCGATCTCGCTCGACCCTCCCTCAAGCCTCCCGGGCATACGACAGTTGAGACAAAGGGCATGAGACGGCGCGCTTTGTGCCGTTATTGACCCCCGACAGTGCCCGGTCGATTTTTTGTTCGTACCGCAGAATGGTCGTAGGCGGTGACAAACAATGAAAGACGGAATGAAACGCCCGATTCAAATCTGCAGACGGTGCGCGCCACGAGGTCAATGGAGAGAGGCACGGCGCACGCAGTGTTCTTTCCAGTATTCTAGGTTATTATGGCAATGCAGTGTTCTGAAACGAAGGCAAGATTACTACTCTCTGGTGCCCCGTTTGGCGAGAAGGTTCGATTGAGCACTAGCCCCACACTGCGTAGTCCAGGCTGCTGTGTGACGTGTTTTGGCAACGAATCTGCGAGTGCCTACAATGAGCTTTGGCGCATGAAATGAGGGTAGGATGATGAGAGGCACCGAAAGAAGCTGTGCATCTCGGGAGGGAAAAAATTTATAACGGGTTCAAACTCAACAAAATTGCTGTTTGCGGGAGCTGGGGTTGGGCTTTGAGCTGGCGCGCCAAGACTACCTCTGACTTATCTGTTACATGCGATAAGTAAAAAAAAGGGCAGTTAGCACGCATGGCGCATAGATTGGCCAATGGGCTTGCAATGCAAGCGAGAAGAATTTCCAGCTTCGTCTTGCTTTGTTTGCGCAAAGCTCGAAAAAATGAGGAGAAACCAAACAGAGTTTGAAGGGCAGAGAATGCAAAAATATCAACAGAAAGAATGTAGTAATAGAAGTAGAAGTTCTTATGACCTAAGATAGAATTCTACCAGTTGGAGGTAACAATCAAGCCAGCTGCAAATATCAGACACAACCTGGGTTGCAATATCTAAGGTAGCTCCATCGAAGAGAAATGAATGTTGTTAAGGCTTGGCATTGTTACCTTAGCACTTACCAGCCACAGAGGCGCAGGGACTAACTTCTATCTTATCTACCAGCCACGAGCCCATCCTACCACATTTGGAATCCCGCGCTCATGTGGACTGAGCTGCGCTCGACCTCCACGCCAAACGTCGTCCGCTGACACCTGATCTAGCTTGCAAAATGGCTGCCGTAAGTGGCCACCTATCTTGAGAACATTAGGTAACGCTACTGGGACAAGAACTGACACCGTGATGCAGCCTGTTGTCACAGTCTCCGAGAGCAAAGAGCTCCGGGGGCTCAACCTTATCGCAGCGCACTCACACATCCGCGGACTAGGCGTTGATGCCGACACTCTCGAGCCCAGAGCTGCATCGCAGGGTCTGGTCGGGCAGGAGAAGGCGCGCAAGGCTGCTGCCGTCGTGTTGGAGATGATCAAGCAGGGCAAGATTGCCGGTCGCGCTGTGCTGATCGCCGGACCTCCCAGGTAGGTTTTGTTACATGTCAACCAACTGTGGATTCGCCGTGTGCTGACGTTAGTTTCTCCTGGCAGCACCGGAAAGACAGCCATTGCCATGGGAATGGCCCAGTCATTGGGCCCCGACGTCCCCTTTACCACCCTCGCCGCTTCCGAAATCTTCTCTCTCGAAATGTCCAAGACCGAGGCCCTCACACAGGCCTTCCGGAAGTCAATCGGCGTCAGAATCAAGGAAGAGAGCGAGATAATGGAGGGCGAAGTAGTCGAGATTCAGATTGACCGGAGCGTGACGGGCGGCGCCAAGCAGGGCAAGCTCACCATCAAGACGACCGACATGGAGGCTATCTACGATATGGGAAGTAAGATGATCGATGCCATGACCAAGGAGCGCGTGATGGCGGGCGACATTATCTCGATCGACAAGTCATCGGGGAAAATTACCAAGCTGGGCCGGTCTTACGCGCGGTCGCGCGACTACGATGCCATGGGAGTCGACACCAAGTTCCTGCAGTGCCCTGACGGCGAGTTGCAGAAGCGGAAAGAGGTTGTGCACACAGTGTCTCTGCACGAGATCGACGTCATCAACTCGCGGACCCAGGGCTTCCTGGCTCTGTTTTCCGGCGACACGGGCGAGATCAGGAGCGAGATCCGGGACCAGATCAACACCAAGATTGCCGAGTGGAAAGAGGAGGGCAAGGCAGAAATTGTGCCGGGCGTTCTTTTCATCGACGAGGTTCACATGCTCGACATCGAGTGCTTCTCCTACATCAACCGTGCGCTCGAGTCGGACCTGGCTCCTATCGTCATCATGGCCAGCAACAGAGGTCACTCCCGCCTCCGAGGTACAGATTACAAGAGCCCTCACGGTCTGCCGCTCGACTTCCTGGACCGCGTTGCCATCATCAACACACACGCCTACACCGCCGACGAGCTTCGTCAAATCCTGTCAATCCGGGCCCAAGAGGAAGAAGTCGATCTCACGCCAGATGCGCTTGCGCTGCTCACCAAGATCGGCCAAGAGGCGGGGCTGCGCTACGCGAGCAATCTCATCACCACGTCCCAGCTGATCTGCGCCAAGCGGCGCGCCAAACAGGTCGGCGTGGAGGATGTCCAGCGGAGCTTCAAGCTCTTCTACGACCCGGCCAGGAGTGTCCAGTTCGTTGCCGAGTCGGAGAAGCGGCTGATTGGCGATGACGGCGCCGTTGATTTCAGGGTCACGGCCAACGGCACCACCGGAGAGACAATGGACACGAGCTAAAGCGGGGAAATAGGTGTTTGATCTACTGCAGGCGTTCAGGGGGCGGGTGAAAATGTTTGGCTCACTGGGACGGCGCGGCTTTGATATCTTGTACAAGTACGGTAATGGATATTCATAGATGTGGGAAGAGTTGTGGTCGTTGGCGATTTTGCGCCGATTTGGTGTTGTTACGTAGCTGGAGGCCGTCTCATTGTCTTACAAGAACGTAGCAACCCGGGTCCATTCCCCATCTTCCCCTGCTCGCCGAAACTCTACGCCCTCCCCAAAGTAGCCGGCATCTTGCCATGCCTTCATTGTTGGCCCGTCAAACGGCCCCTGCTTGGCAGCATTGTCGCGTCCGTCCGTCCAACGGAATTCCCACATTTTCGTCTCCCCGGCGCCGCCTCCCTCCTCGTCACCGCCCGGTTCAGGTGGTTCCACCCAGGCTTCCCCGGTCTCGTTCCGATACTCTCTTATTAGTCGTTCTCTTTCTGTGTCGTAGATGTTCGCAAAATCCCTCTGCATCAACTTGTCTGCAGAATCAGCAATCGCGTTGATGACCTCCCTGATCTTGGCCTGTTTTGGGTCCTCGGTCTCCTTATCGGCATCGACGTCCATTGCATCCCCGCCTCCATCCCCATTGGCTTTTGACTTTCTCTGCTTCCACTTGGGAACCTTCTTGGCCTTGGGTTTTGTTGTCTGGCTCTTCCTAAGCCTCGCCAGAGCATCCAGCGCCGTCTCGCCCGGCTCCAGCCTTGCGATGAGCTCCTTGAACAGATCGCCAGTCAATATGCTGTCGTTCTCGCGCTGCAGCTTCCGCAGCTCAGCCTCGCGCTTCTCGTGCGCTGCCGCCGCCTTCTTCATCTCCTTCTTGCTGATTCCTTCGAGCCAGCGATCGTGCACGGCGTCGGCGTCGGCGGCTTTCCGGATGTAGTTACCTGCCTCGTCAAAGGCACCCTCTTCCTGCTCCGCTTTCATGTTGAAGGCGTCGATCTTTGGCGCGTGTTTTTTAAGGCCGCCTGCGCCAACTTCCTCATCTACGCCCTCTTCCGCGATGGCGGCAGCAATCGCTTCTTCATCGTCATCCTCGTCATCCTCGTCGTCACTATCCTCCCTGCCATCTATTCGCACAGTACCGCCGCTCTTGCTGGTGTCTTCTTGACCTTCGATCTCGGTATCGGCGAGAAAGCGCACCTGCTTGTCCTTCTTCTTTCCTCCTTTGCTGCTGTCGGCAAGCGTGTTTTCGCCGGCGTCAGAACCGCCAAACATGTCCACTTCATCGTCCTCAACACCGCCTCCTCCGGGACTAGCCTTGGAACTGTAGTTGTCCATCACCTCGGCTAGGTCGACATCCTCGGCCTCCTTGTCCTTCTTGCCCCTTGCTTCCGCCCTCGCATTGAGGTACTCATTTTCGGAATCGGACTCGTAGCCCTCGAGATTTACGGCGCCGCGCTTCGTTGCTCTTCCGGACGCGCCGATGACGTCTGCGTCAAGGACATTGTCGTTCTCGTCGTCTTCGTCCTGGGCGCTTGGCGCAAGAGCGGATGGGTTGCGGATATCGAACTTCACCTTCTTCGAGGTGGGTCCCTCGTCATCACGGTCTTCGCCGTGGCGAGCTCGTGCAAAAGCCTCACCGGCCCGTTTTGGGCGGGCCGCCGAAAATCTGGATGCCATGTCACTGTGATGGGGATTGCAGATGTCGTTCAGCAAGTAACTTGCGAGGAGACGACCGCAGGGCTTTTGACGTCAGCTTCAACTCGGAAGGTGGACAGTTCGCACCGTGAGATGCCTGATGCAGCTCGCGCCACAACGCCACAGGTACTAAGTAAGTGGAGGATTGCCTGAACTACTGTAGCTAGATTTCCACCTACTTACAGTACATATCCCTTACGGAATAGATAGCTTTGTACAGTACAGGGAGCTGAATACGGATACCCCGCGCTATTGCCTCAAGCTTCCAGTGGCCCAGCTGCTGCAGGAACCTTCATCACTGCGTTACCTGGCAATTCAGAAAAGACAAACTCACAAACAGCGCATAAAATAGCGGCAATTTCCATTTTACGACCACGTGGTTGAGGTATGCACTGATTAAATTACGGAATCGGTGTTTTTATCCTCCAGCAACTTCGCGTCCTCGGCTTCCGAGCTTATTGCAGCATTACATCCATCAGCAGGTCAGGTACTTGCCATCTTTCAGATCCGGCTGTCTTGGTACCAAGTTTCGGAGGACGACCTCAAGACCCCTTCTATATTCTACTTTGCGATACTCGTCCGCGATCTTGACCTGATTACCCGCAACTTCCGTGTGTTCGCACACTTTCTCCGCGAAGATGGTGAGGACCGGCCCGACATCGTGTGGTTGCTCACGGAGTTCAGCGAACTGATACCTGAACTGCAGTTTAACCCTTTCGACGCCGGCGGTGTTGATTACCGCGGCGGCCTCCGGGTCCCTCGGGCGCAACGGTTTGACGAGTACTACCGGTGCTACCCCATGATCATGGCCCCCGGGGCCGAGCGCCCCGAGCTCAACTACGGATCCAAGATCTTTCTGCCGCCATCTGCCTTAGATAAGGTGTCAAGGCTTCACGTTCAGTGGCCTATCATGCTGGAACTGATCAACGGGGCGACGGGCAAACACACACATGCCGGTGTGTTGGAGTTTGTGGCTGAGGAGGGCAGAGCGTACATTCCACAGTGGGTACGTCTTTCGGAAGCTCCTCGGAATCTTCTCGTGCGCATGGACGCAGACACTGACTGCCTGCAGATGATGCAAACGCTCCAGTTAGATGTTGGGGACATGATCCAGGTCAAGACCACCTCTCTGGAGCTCGCCAAGCTCGTCAAGCTGCAGCCCCAGTCCGTCAACTTCCTCGAGATTACCGACCCGCGCGCCGTCCTCGAAAAGGCATTTCGCAACTTTGCCGCTCTGACAAAAGGGGACGTCTTCAACTTCGAGTACAACGACGAGGTTTACGACGTGGCTGTTCTGGACGTGAAGCCTGAAACGGATAAGATGGGCGTCAGCATGATCGAGACGGATGTCAGCGTCGACTTTGCTCCGCCGGTCGGGTACGTCGAGCCGGAGCGAGTGCCGCGCGGCAGTGGCACCAGCACTCCCCGCAGCGTATATGGTGTGGGCGGCGGAGTGCCTCCCGGCGGTTTGATGTACAATCAGGGCACAATGGCACAAGCGATCAACTACGACGCCATCAAACCTGGCGCAGCGGCGGCTTCGGCGGGTAATTTCCACGGAGAAGGGCAACGGTTGAGTGCAAAGAAGGCCGGCAAAGCCCCGACGCCGAAACCCGCTGCGCCTGTGGCTGGAGCGTCAAATGTTACCAAACCGCCCAAGTCTCGAAGTAACGGCCCCGCTCCGCTTCGTCTTCCGCCGAACAAGTTGTTTCTGGGGTATGAGATTAAGCCGGTCAAGACTGCAGAGGACAAGGAGAGGGAAGCAGCAAACGCCAAGCAGCCCCATTTTGCCGGCCAGGGGCAGACATTGCGGGGCGCCTTGAAGAAGAAAGGTGAAGCAGACGATAAGAGCGGAAAATAGGCAGATCGAATATGGGAGACCGAGGTTACGGCCTAGAAGGTGGGAAGACTTCGGTGCTCACGGGAATGTCCAGTGTCTTAGACAGTTGGTTCGGTTCATTTGGTTGGCGTTGGGAGAACGGCAACTGGCATTGGGAATGGCAATGTCTTGGGGAGCGCAAACCACGAAGGGACTAGAGTGAGAAACACAGAATCAGCCAAAACGGACAGAGACGTTGCAGCGTTCGACTCACCAAGCCTTCCTGGGCGGGCGGTATTGGAAGCTCAGGATTCAAAGCAGTTGAGAGTCAGGGTATCTGCCAGCCTACCTGTCTCGTGGACTTCTAGTGTGGCCATATTCCCGCAAGAAGATGCCCGCATCATGTTGACGAGTCATTACCTTGTGTTGTTACATCTCGGCACACTTTCAATTTCACAATTTGATATGCTCTAAGTTGCGTTCATCGGCTACCTACGGAGGAAAGGGACAGTGCGAGGTAACCGTGCGCTTAGTGATAAATGTACGGATTGCTGCAAGCGACCCCACCCGGAGCTGTGGACCGGCCATCTGCCTGTCATCGTCGAAGCTCGATTTGCGGGCCACCACAAAGTTCCAATTGCTGCATCCGATTAATTTGGTGGCTTTCATCGATCCTTCTCAACACGTTGCACTTCCATTACCTCCGTGCCAGGAAATTCCAGGCCGCAATCTTGGGTGGCGCAGCTGTTACCTTCCCATAGACGTAGCAGCGGAAAATCGTCATGAGGACTCGCGGCGAGGCCACGGGTCCTGTACCCGCTGCATCGGCAGCAACGACTCGCAATCTGCGGCCGCGCCAAGCATCCGGAGTTCGGTCTTCGCCGGCAGGTGTTACCATTCCGAGAGCCGGTGGCCGGGTGACAAGGAGCTCGGCGGCGCTCACCCAATCCGACTCTGCCAATGCGGTTGCGGTGCCACAAGCTATCACCCTGACCCCCCAGTTGCGCAAGCGATTCCGATTTTCAGGCGACAGCGCAGCTCAACGAGCGACAAAGCGGCCTCGTCATTCCCATCGCAGTCGGGGTTTTTACGATGAAGATAGCGATAGCGGGGATGAGCTCGACAACCCCTACATCACCCCCGGTTCCGATGTGGAGCAGGAAGCCAATACCCGCCGACTGAGAGCCACCAAGTCCGCGACCCCCAAAAAGTCGGCCGATCCAGTTCGGGTAACAAAGAGCCCGCGTCGGCTTGCTACTGTGAAGCATCCATCACCCAAAGACGCCCAGGTCGTGACTGAAATTGAAGTCATCCCAGACTGGGCCAGCCTGCCGTACCACGTCCTGGTCCAGATCTTTCGATATGCCGCATCGCCGCTCGCCGAGCTTCAGCAAGCAAGATGGCTGGTCGCAGCAAGTGGTGTCTGCCGCGCATTCGCAGAGCCAGCGCTTACCGCGCTTTACGAGACCCCTCCGTTGTTCAGTCGGTCGATGGCTCACGGCCTAGTGTCGCTGCTGTCCAAAGACCCCTCCACCACCCTCTTCAACTACAGGCCGAAAGTCAAAGAGCTCTGGATCGATGTTGACGAGATTGCCTCCAAGACGTACAAGGGTCAACCACTTGACCTCAGAAATCTGATTGGCAACCTCCCTCAGCTGAAGTCCGTCCAGTTCTCTCACCATAAGGATCTCCCGCCGTACCGGTCCTTGGACGGCAGCCTGCGTTGGCACTACCCTGTCTCCTTTTTCGAAGCCCTCAGCGGAAATCGAAATGCGGCCGAAGGGGCAAACATTGCCGATCAGACACAGCTCCATGGGTGGCAGTGGAATAGACGGCTGATGGGTCCGGATCTGAACCTCGCTGGTCTCAAGGCACTTCACCAAACGCCGCCCTTCCAGGGCCTGAAAAAGGTCTCGTTCGTCAATTATCAGGTGCCTTCGCTTCACGCGAAAGCAAGCGCCGATGAAGCCGAGTTGGCTGCGAGGGACCTCGACTTCATCCAAGGCCTGGCGAGCGCAATCACCGTCCTGCCAGCCCTGGAGCATCTCTCGATTGAGTCCTCCACTGCAGCCAACGACCAGCTGCTTCCTCTGTTGCCCAAGACTCTCAAAACGCTCGAGCTTGTCAACTGCTGGGATGTGAACGGGGAGGACTTTGCCGACTACCTTCTCGCGAGCGGACGCTATCTGAAGAACCTAATCCTGAGGCACAATCAGTCCCTAAGCGCGTCGTTTTTGACGGTTTTGGGAACCGCTTGCCCGAACTTGCAAGTCCTGTCGATCGATTTCAAAACCTACAACCACCATGAATTCTATCATGACTCTGACCCGAGCTACGACCAGCTGCTCACTGCCGACCAAATCCCAGACTGGCCATCTAATCTGGAGACGCTCCAGCTTCTGAACATGAAGAAGTGGACGGCCGAGGCAGCTGAGACCCTTTTACAATCTCTGGTTGACAATGCGCCGAAGCTACTCAGACTTCGCCGGCTGGACCTGAAGGCCATGTTGAGCATCCCCATTCAAGAGCGTTCGCGACTACGCAACAAGTGGGACCGCAAATTACGGCACGTCTTCCTGCGCGCTAAGGAGGATCCTCAGCCTCTGTTCTCCCTGCGAAACCCATCACACAAAGCGCTTAACGGGGCAGTGAAGAACACCTCGAATCAGTCACGCAAAACCGCCCGCGGCACTCTCCCCGCTGGGAGTCCGTCACGTCGCAGCGGCCGGATTGCGGTGAAAAGTTCGAATTCCTCATCGCGCGCCAGTAGTGTCGGCCGAGACTTGAGGAGTCTCGGCCGCCCATCATATGCCGAGCCTGATACGGATGAGGATGAGATTGACGACGAAGAGGAGGAGCAGGAGAAAGGAGAGGAGGCGGTACGCTCGAGCGATGAGAGCCAACCTGCGTCGCCGACAGCTTTGGCGGCGCCCCCGAAGGAGACACCCTTTCGCCATGGTATGTGCGAGAAGGTCGAGATCCAGCTCGATAACCAGAAGTCAGCTGAGACGACGCTCACCATGGACGATTTCCTGGATAGCGAGAATGAGGACCTCTCGGATGACGACTGGTATGTCCTGCATGAACTCTTCTTGCCCCTGACAACTGTCTCGGGAACATGTCTTACTTCCCGAGGCCGGGTTTTCCCGGCCCGGATGATTGAATGGGTGTAGTTTAACTGACGTTGTGGTGCAGGGTCGGCGACGATGAGGATTTTGATAGTGGATATGCTTGGTGAGCAAGTTCACTGCGGCCTCTTGATATACGGGTTTTTTTTGTTTCTTTATACCTTATGTATCCTTACGGAGGGTTATTGACATGTGGTCTGTTGACGGGTTGCATTGACTGGGTGGGCATTGGGCTCTGGGAGACGAGGCCCTTGATTGCATTGGCGGCGTCCATTGGCTTGGCTTCGACTTGCTTTCACTTTGCTGGTTTGGAAAAGGAAGGATGAACTCTATTCTGGCTTTCTGGCTTTCAGGAACGGGATTTCATACGAGAACCGGAGGCTGTTTTGCATTTATGGGTTGAGTTGACTTGCTTGAAAGTTCAGGAGAACCTATCTCTCCCTGGGAGGGTGGTTGACATGGCCCAGGCTGGCCATGCCACCATGGCTTGTCACTTGGATGTCGATGCAAGTTGGCATTGTATCCAGGAACTTGACTGAGGATCTGGGTAGCTTTGTGGGAGCAGCCATGCAGACCTACATAGATAGATCCGACCCCAAATCTGTTGTTCAGTATTGCAATGTTGACCACGCTCCGGGCCCTGTAGCGTGCCTGACCTTGGGATTCATGGCTAGCTTCGTGTCCTCAAGTCTCACCAACAGTTCAAACCAACCCAACAAATGACCGCAGCATCTCTGTTCCGTTACGGACAGGGGAGGAGTGACCCAGCCATCCCATGAAACGAGCAACCTGTGCTCTCTAAGCGCCCTGCTTGCCGTTTGCAATCCATCTGATACCGGCTAGGCACACCGAAGTTGCGCTCTCGTTGGACATCAGGGGAAACAAGCCGTTTTGGAAGGTTGTATCATTTTGTACCATGTTCATCAGCAGGCATAAGATTAGGACTGCTGTCATCGTACCAGTCAAGTCTTTGGCATCCGGCCTCTGTCTTCCTGGAGGTTCTTCATGTGATCATTGAAACGAATATAAGCTCAAAGGCAGCGCAACTGCTCCCCGGAGGTTGTTCAAGGGAATACCTCGACGGCATAGCTCCGACTCAGTACGATTTGTATTTGTATCATGGAAGCGCTGGGAGGAAAGCTTCCAGGGACTGGGAATAAGTTGGGGTCTTGGGCGCGAGTTCCGCTGAGCCGGCCAAAATATTTCCCCTTTGTTTCTAACGGAGTGTTTGAATGAGGTATTCGCGAGCACACATTTCTTTCCGATTGTTGGACCCAGCCTTTAAATCACGCCACTGAGCCTTTGTTCCAAAGAGTTAAGGTACTTTTACTGAGTATAAGTACCATGGGCCCACAGATATGAGAAGAAACAGAAGACATACCTTATACATACCACCAAGGAGGCCAGGCTTGAGCTTTGCGGTGACGATCATCGTACCAGAGCTTCCGTTGGCATCTCCTATGGCAGGGTCGTTTGATTCTCTGCAGACAGCTTTGGCTGATGTTGATTCCATGTGCGAAATCATACATGAGTAACATGACACATCTGGGAATTTGAAGCTGAACACAATTTCCGCAACAGCTCTGCCAACATAGTGGACTTCTTACTTGGGATCTGGTAGAGTCAATGGTGGTTCGGGGTAGACAGGGCTTCACAGTCCAGCCTTGGTTTGTTCGTTAGCGTAACACAAGACATGGACCAGACATGGAATAGAAAAATGAAAATCAAGGAAACAAGAGAATAAGGAAGACAAAAAGACAAGTATAGAAAATAAAAATAAGAAGCTAAGAGTAGATAGCAAAGGAAGGCAAAGATAAAGACAGAGAGGAAGAGGTGAAAAAAGAGGGTAAGAATCCAAGAAGGTCAAAGTGAAAGCCGAAGAAACGTAGATACCTACGTTCCGCGCTAACAAACAACAAACCAGGGTCAAACTATAGTATGAACTCTGCATCATTTTCTTGCCACCTTGAATCGGACCTGATTTTCATGGCGAGGTATCAAGCATCCCAGGAAGTGCAGCCTCCATGACGACACGACGATATGTTCCCATGTCTACTTGAGTTTCGGCATTCCTAATCAGCAAGTCTAGTTGCCCTGTTCATTGAGGTTTTGATGAAGCTCCAGCTTGCTGTATTGCTGTAATTCTGACCCGGAGCCGGTTCCAGCTGCCTTTTTTCAGTGATGGATTCCCGTCCCAGGTCAATTCTGAGCAGGCTTCTTGTTCTTAATTCTCCGTAACCAGCATTCGTATCGCCGGCGTTTGCTTGGATGCTGGGGTCAATCGTGGATACATTTCAGGTTTGCTGGCTCCTGTCAGATGCCTTACCGAGCAGCTGTCTTCAGGGCAATGTCCGAGCACACACAATGCAATGCAGTCCTCTGAGTGCTGATGCTCGGGGCTTAGAGCATTTCCGGCTTTGCAAAACATCACAATTTCGCCCATCCTGTTGGTTTCGCCGCCCAGATAGATCCTAGAGTAAGAGCATCAATCTCCGAGTCCTTTTGAAGCTTTGGAAAGCAGGCAAGCTTTGATTTTGTTCTGCGGCCCCACATTCGCTTTTTAGCTGCCCGGCCTCTCGGCACCAAACAGCTCGAGAGCCGCTAATAAAGAAGAGGGGAAGCCATGCCCTTAACTGATGCATTGTACACCGGGTGATTTTCCCTTGGAGTAGGGTTGAATTGTCTTGTGTGATTGACAGGGTTGCGTTAGCAAGCTACGCCCGCTGACACGGACTTTTGCGTACCGGGCTTCGTACCCTGCTACCGCGCTCGCCGCTAGCCGTTCACAGTCGGAGAACGGAGCCTTGCCCCACGACACGACCAGGGCCGTTGAGCGGCACGAATCAACAACAGCGATCGCGATATGAGAATCTCCTCGACTCGGGAACTACAGCACGCGTCTCTCACATTCTTCCTCTCTCAGCCGCTGCTCCACAGCCGTACTCCTATTTTGACGCCCTGATTGTAACGCCCCATCCTGTATCCGATGCATTGATGTCTATACGCTTTTGATTCCAGCAACAGCCTGGCTTATCTGGCCTGCTGTCGTGTGCACACCTGAATGGGCCGACTCGGTCTGATCGAGAATTCCTGTCTTTTCATTCTCTCTCACACATCTTCACCCTTAATCCAGCTGCCTTTAGCTGATACACGAGAGCAGCAGTCGCATTACCCAGTGGGTTTCTGCCACTGTCTTGTTCAAGCTATCAGACCGGGGGTTCACTTGCCTCAACCCTTCAGGTTTTATCACATCTCATTCGCAACAGACTCTCGTCTTCTCTCGGGCCACGGGCTATTATCATCTAAAGGCTTTTCCATCCTCATTTATTCCCGGTGGAACCCTCCATCTTATAACTCATCTCAACCTTGAACCCTTCGACTTGGAGTCCCGTCGCCAGCTCCGTCCACTTGCTCGTCTTCAAGACTCAACACCATTACACCCACCCTCTACATCGCCCCCGTTCGCCGGACAATGCGGCCTTCTCGCTCTGTTGCACGGCCGCACTGACAATCTCGGCCTCCTTAACTCTGCTCAAGCATCCATCACCGCTCCTTGGCGTAGCTGTGATCGATTCAGCCATGACGAACGCTAGCTGCCACCATCGCGGTCTGCCTTTCCTACATCGGAACTGGCTCAAGACCACGAACTACTGGGACCCTAAGATGGCCATTACGTCTTCGTCAGAGTCACGCGACGCCGGCGACAAGCCTGCTGACAACGACCATCCGTCGAATCGCCCAGCAAAGCGTCGCCGCATCGACAATGACTACGATGGCTTCCCGCTGTTCGAGAATTACGCTACCGCCCAACGCGCCCTTCGCATTGAGGTTCTGAAGATCAGCCACAAGGACTCGCCCAGGGTGAAGAACGGCATCCTCAATGGCGTCATTCCCCCAAACATCCGCGATGTTGTCCAGATCAAGGCCCGTTGCAAGCTCACCATATGCGGTCACAAGGGCGGCGAGCCCGTCGTCCTCCACGTTGACAGCCAAGTCTGCGACATCCGCATCTTCAAGAACCCGGCTGGCTCGTCTCCCATGGCACGTTTCTCTTCTATCACGCCTTTCCACATCCCCGAGGAGAAGATCTACCTTGAACGCGACGATGATGCCATCTTCGGACTGGCCAAATGCTACTCAGTGCTCGTCGAGTTGGAGTCTGCCGGCGATGCCAACTGGCCGCCGACCGACCTGGTCCCCATCAGCGATGAGGACACCTTCTATAGCCGGGGTCTCCCGTCACGGCAATGGGTGCTCACCGCCAACATCGCTGATCTCTTCAGCAGCCGCAACCGCAAGTCGGTCCGCTTGCGCGTCAAGAAACACCCTCTGGGAGATGTCGCCACCAACTTTATCATGGACATGGATGTGCGCTGGCTAACAGCCATTTCGAGCCAGCAGAAGGCGAGGGAGCATTCTAAGGACATCCTGCCCTCTATCTCTGTCTATGACCCAAATCAGCCCGTTGTGCCTGTTGTTAACGGCAACATCAAGTCCGCCATCGTCAATGGAGTGAATGGGCATCACCGTGAGCTTCTGGTCAATGGCGAAGGCGACATCACGCTAAATGGGCAGTCAAATGGCACGGTCGTTGACCCGGTCGAAGAGTTGGCTGAGGGCGAGCTAACCCCCGGTCGCTCGCGGCGGACGAGGCAGGACATCAACTACAACGTCAAGCAGATGTGGAACAAGCAAGTCGGAAGGGAGACCAGGAAGCGGCGGAAGCTTGGTGACGAACATGGCCAGGTGGACGAGCATACTATTACGTATCTGCTCCCTCCAGAACAGGTCCAGACAGACAAGTTTGCCTGCCTGCTGTGTGGCGCTGAGAACGACAGACTCAGTCAGCTGCGTGCCCACTACCAGTGCCACCCGCAGTATGATTTCCACTTTGAATTCAAGCCCAAAGTTGGATACTGCGTCACTGTAAAGCCCAATGCCAACAGTCTAGGGTCTCCGCTGAGACCTAGGGTGTACCAGCTGGGTCTGCCGGTGAAGCCCCTTGACCTGGACAAGTACGTCAACGGAGACGACTCCTGGGTCACCTCCCGCCTTGGCCCGGATGACGGCCGTGAAGTATTTCAGGAAACCGCTCCCAAGGCGGCTCGGACCGTGAGCTACCTGTATCTTTACCACCGCATTCTTTTCTTGGATAGCTGACAGAAGCGCTAGAAACCAACCGCAAAGCGGACCCGGAAGAAGGTCCTCGTCCCCAAGACCAAGACTCCCCTGTTCGACCCCCTCAGCAAAGCCCAACTACAACCGGGCACCCCGGTACCCCAGCACGCCATCGACGACTCGTGGTTGCTCCTCAAGCATCGCGACAACCTGCAAGATTTCATCGACCTCAACGCCGAGGAAAAGGAGTACCAGCAGGAGTGGGACGCCTTCATCCTGCCGAAACACATCTCGTCGGAGCAGTATCTGCCCCGCCACTTTTTGCGCTTTGTCCGCGACAAGGCCGCCTGGCTCGTGGCCAAGCCGTCCCGCGCCGACGAGTTCAGCAAGCACGTGGCCACGCTCCTGGCCCGCAGGGTGCTTCCCGAGTCCGTCATCCACGAGGCCACGCAGCTGCTGAACGACGCGCGCGCTCGCCGGGTCGCCAGGGGCGAGGGGCATGGGCATGGGCAGCGGCGGCAGCAGGAGGTTGGGGAGACGGAGGACGAGGAGTCAGCCCTACATGTTAGGACCAAGGCTACGGGCGGCTGCTGTGCCGAGTGTGGGCGGCCTGTGCCCGTACCGGCTATGCTGGTGTGCGCTAATTTGGTGTGTCCTTTTAGTCCGCTTTCTTATTCTCCCTCTGTGGGTTTTATTGAGCTCTGGATGGTTGCTAATTGTTGGTGAACGACGTTAGGAATGCAAGAATCGCCTCTATCACGACGCTTGCGTGGAGAATACCGACGAGGCGGTGGCTAGGAGGGAACAGTGGAAGTGCAAGGCGTGTGTGTAGGCTGGGTTTGGAGGATTGCAGAGATACGATGGGAACGCGGGGGCAAGCGAACATGAGGCAGATGTGGCGTGAGAAAGAGGTTTAATTAGGTGGGCAGTGGATTCGAGATACTTGAGGTAGTAACGGGGGGAGGTATGGGGCGGAGATGGCGATATCATCTTGCGAGTCCATCTGTGATTTACGCCATAAAACCTGGCGGGGGTTGGAATGTGCTTCCGCGATATGAGCCTCCTGGGAGCTGTGGCAGTTCGTGATATCACAGCTCAAAGCGCTCGGCCACTCGGTAGCTGACTACCCTACATGCTCATGGGCGGCACGCTCATATGGCTCACTGCCAGAAATGAACTTGGAGTCAGATGCGGCCTATGTTCAATATTCCAACACAAATGGATGATTGAAGGAGATTCTGTGGTATCGTTTGTTTATTGCCTCTTCCTCTCGATCAGCAGATATTATGGCCCTCATAATACTCCACGGGAAAGACCATGAATAAGAGTAGCGAGAAGGATCACTAACAGGTCTAACCTTGCGCTTGGGACACCGTATAGGAATAGGAGCGAGAAGAAAGAAAGCGTAAGATAGAGAAGGTGGAAGGAGGGGACGAAAATCTAAGGTAACCGACCTAGACGTCTCAACGTTCTGAAGACCCCTTCAAGGAATGTGGTTTGTGAGCCGATTCCGACGAGAGCGTATACAGGCCACATAGACGGCCGAAACGGCCACGTTGAATAATGAAGTGTGTGGCTTTCAAATCCTCTGGTCGGGACATGTAGACGGTGCGTCGACATACAATCCGGCCTTTACTTGTCCTCCAAGCAACAGAAGCAACACGTACCTTCAGGCAGCTCGGCTCATCGTCCGCAGCCACTCGTCCAAATACCTATGTGGTCTTGGATGTGCCGAATATGAACCGTACACAACCCCCTTTCAACTAACTGGTTGAGTTGATTTGAGCTTGGTTAACAACAGTCTTGAAGCGTAAATCGAATTCAACTCTGAACTCCGGTGCGGCATCCTCCTGAAGCCAGCAGCCGGTCTCCATCAATAAAAGGTAGGGAGTCCCTTCCAGACCAGCTACTTGGATTGGTGCTTGTAGGCCCGTTGACATTAGCAAGAATATAAAAAGCACTCCTGTTTGGTGCATCTAGATGTAAACAAGGCGCGAGACGAGGAACCATACTCTGGTTTCTTCGTCATCTCCTGTTTCCCTTGCGTCACTTCTTTCAAGTCGTACATTTCTCTGCCTAGCTAACATATTCCCTTAGCGCTCTTGGTAGGCCTGATGCCGATTTTGCAGCACACACGACGTGATTATGCTCCAAGGGAACATCTACACAACTTATTTGGCAGACCGAGATTTGGGTCCCCTACATTGACAGATTCTCTCTACCTTTCTGGCCAAGCACACCCCTAGACAAATGCAGACCTAGACCTTGACCTCAGCGCCACCAAATGGCAAGACGGATGGACTTTACAAACTCGTCATCAGGAGAATTAAATCTTCACTCCACTGCATTCCGTGTTGAAGGACCAAACGGAACTATCCACCTACCCGTCCATCTGCCAGAAACCGACGCGCCTGAACGCCCCAGTCATGCCATTAACAACCCATCTGCGGTTCGCTATATTCCCACATACAATTTCGACACCTTTATCACCCTACCTCCTCCCCTTCGCCCTCTCCCCCCTCCTCTCCTCTTCCCGCCTCTGCTTCTTCCTGCTCTCCTGCGCAATCATGTCAATCAGGTCCTCCTCGTACGCCGTGCGCTGCCACTGCGCACCGACACCTTCCTCCCTGCGGCCCGCCTCAAACTTGCGCCGCAGGTCCTCCTTGTTGATGCCGCCCGAGGCCGCCAGCGCGTCCGGGTCGAGCGCGACATCCACATCACCGGGCTTCTTGCGCTTGCGCGACGCGTCCTCGTCCTGCCCCAGCACCGGCACGGCAGGCGGGGGGCCTGAGGGTGGCTTCTTGGACAAGTCGTACGTCTTGTCGCTGCCAAAGAAGCCTTCGGCGCGGCCGTGGCGCTCCGGGATGACGGTGTAGGCCTGGCGCGGCCCGCCGTACGAGGATTCTTCCGTCTCAAAGCCGCCGCGGCGCGTCTTGCGCAGGTCGAACTCGCCCGCCATGCTCGTCTCGACGCCCGCCGGCGCATGCATGTCGGTGTGCAACCCGGTGGTGTACCCGCCGGGGGTCTCGAGCCCGCTGACTGTCTCGGTGCCGCCGGGTGGGATGTCGCCTGCTTCCGAGCCTTCCTCCTCTTCCTCCTCCTCTTCAGATTCTTCTTCTTCGGATTCCTCGGCGGGCGGTTGGAGTTCGCCCCAGAGGGTGCGATCGATGGGCTCGCTGAGTCCGGCAGCTGTAACAATTTGGGGTTGTTGGTAGGGCGCGGCGGCGCCCGGCTGGCCGGGGGCCATGATGCCGAAGATGTCGCCGCCGTAGAGGGGCCGGTTGTATTCGTCGAGTGGAGGCTTGCCCCATTGCCCGGGCTGGAAGCCCCATGCTGCTCCCGGGGGCAGGGGCGCGTTCAGGCCAGGGATCTTGAGGGTCGGGTAGGATGGAGGAGGGCCAACGCGCTGTTGTTGGAGCAGCCAGGGGGGCGGGAAGCCAGGCTGCATGCCGAGCGCTTCTCGCAATGCGTCGCTGATCTCGCCGGGTTTGAACACCTTGTAGTCTGCCTCCCACTCTTTGCCTTCGTAGTACACGTCGCCGAACCGTGTCAGGTCAGGCTTTGTTTGATGTCGGAAGAAGGCGTCATAGAGCTTCTGGTAGTCGATGTCGAGCTTGCCCATTTTAGGTTGCACCCTCTCGCGCTGTTTCTGCTTGAGTGTCTGTTCGGCCTGTTTTTCGAGGATGGCATCGCGCATCTCGGTGATGCCGGTGTCGGCGATGAACTTCGGCAGCTTGAAGGGCGGCTTCTCGATACCCCTTTTGCTGGAGAGGTATTCACGCTTCAGAGACCAATGACCCGGCACAGGGACGATGTTGCGCTGGGCCTTGATCTGAACCAGAAGGCGAGGATCTGAAGACGACACATCGTGCCATTCGACGACCTCGGGATTCCGCACCAAGGCCTTGAGCTCGGCAATCGATAGCTTGTTCAGCTTCTTCCGTTTCTTCTTAGACAGCTTTGGCTGCGCCTCTTCGTCCTCGCTGGGAATCTCGTCGTCTTGGTCAAAGAAAACTTCGCCTTTCTTGCCCGCGTTGGTTTCTCTCGTAGTCTCGCCATCCTCCAGGCTCATGCCAAACTTCTCGAAGATGCTTTTGTATTCCGCGAACGCAGGATCTTCCTCAACAAGTAGGTTATCGATGGGGCCGTCGGCATCAATCTTGTCAGATGCGTCTGGGTCTTTCTTGACCTCGAGATCGGAGGGTTTGCTCTCCTCGTCTACGGGTGTCTCTTCCTTGCTCGGTTCTTCGGCCTTGACCTCTGGTTCCTTGGATCCGTTTTGCTACGGCGGTCAGCTGGATGTGCCGGCACGAGAAGGGGCGATGGACTCGAGACACTCACCTCAGCCTGGGCCTTCTTCTGTTCCTTCTTCTTGGCCCGGCGCATCTGGTTCTTGGTCATCTTTGGCGCCGCCATCTGCCGGTTGTGAGCCGGTGGCCCAGATCGTTTTTGTGGGCCGAAGATCTGAATTATTCAGGGTAGTCTGGTTGCTATTCAAACGGCCGCTGGCTGAAGGGTCGTTGGGCAGTAGTTGCAGTTGCACATTGTTTGGTCACTTTTGGTGGAGCTGCACGCGACCTGGCTTATCTCGAATGCGTGCCAAAAGTTTGAGAGCAGATTGAGCTGTGGCTCGTTGTGGCAGAAAGCAGCCCAGTGGGAGCTGTGGCGGTGGCCCGGCCTTCGTGGGCCGCGCCTGCAGCCGTACGGATCCGTGCAGGCCCGTGTGCAGCAGTGGACTGGGGCCGCCAAGAAAGTTTATTTGACCACCCGAAACGGCTCGTGGCACATTGAACATCCATCGCGCCCCTCCGATACGAAACATCAGTGCACCGTCAATTGCCGCGAACTTTGTCTCTGCTTGTGTGGGACCGAGACGGAACGCGCAACAGTGGACGGGGAAGTCGTCATGATTTAGATCCGCTGGCGGCGCGACAGCACTTTTTACTCACTTTATTCCCTGTCCGGACGTCTGCTACGCTCGCCCATTCGTTTGTTCGAGTCGATCGAGTGTCTTTACCGCATTCGCAGCGCTTCGCAGCGTAATGCCGCATTCTCATTCCGCGTCGCTTTCGACCGGCTCCCACATTCGGGCTGCGTCACAATCTCGCTCGTCGTCCGGTCGAACTTTTGCCGAATCGAACAGCGGCACGGGACAGGGCGAAACCGAGAAGTTCCCCGACTTCGACGACGGCCATCTGTTTCCAAGCGGGCAAACTCCAGGCCAGCGCTGGCAGCAGAACGGCTTTGCTAATGGAAATGGCAATGCTGCAAACTCGGGCAGCCGGCATGCTCGCAGGGATAGCAGGGTGAGATGGGCTCCCCGAGAACCCATCTCTGGCCCGTCGGGCCACGGCCGGATGAGCAGCATCAGCAATACCGTGCACAGAATGCGCTCGGCCAGTATGAGCCAGAATGCACACGAGATTGCAGAAGCCCTTCGCGCACCCGTCTCGTGGAAGTTAATAGTATGCTATATACCCCGGGGTTTGTGTGTGGAAATAGACGGCGATTGATACTGATTTTTCTTTTCCGTAGGCGTTGTGCGTTATGTGGTACTGGTCGTCCGCCCTGACCAACACGTCCTCCAAGGCGATCCTCACAGCTTTCGACAAGCCGGCGACCTTGACCATGGTCCAGTTCGCCTTTGTCTCGTCATACTGCCTCCTGTTCTCCTTCCTGGCATCCACCTTTCCCCAACTGCGTGCCGCCGTCCCGGCACTCAGACATCCGATTCGGTATCCCTCCCGAGACGTGATCAGGACGACACTACCGCTCGCAGCCTTCCAAATAGGGGGCCACCTCCTAAGCTCCAACGCCACCTCCAAGATCCCTGTTTCCCTCGTGCACACTATCAAGGGTCTCTCTCCGCTTTTCACTGTCCTGGCCTACCGCTTCATCTTCGACATTCGGTACCCCAAGGCGACATACTTCTCCCTCATCCCGCTCACGATTGGCGTCATGCTCGCCTGCTCAGGCCACCGCTCCTTCGGCGGCCAATTCCTTGGCATTCTCTACGCCCTGCTTGCCGCCATCATCTTTGTAACCCAAAACATATTTTCCAAGCGTCTCTTTAACGAGGCGGCGCGCGTAGAGCAAGAAGGGCCCAACGCCCAATCCCGCAAGCTCGACAAGCTCAACCTGCTCTGCTACTCGTCAGGCATGGCCTTTCTTCTCACAGGCCCCATCTGGCTGTGGTCTGAAGGTATCGACATCATCGGCGACTTCCTATGGGACGGCAGCGTGGACCTGATCCAGAGCCCCAACTCGCTCGACCACGGGCCGCTGGTGCTCGAGTACATCTTCAACGGCACCTTCCACTTTGCCCAGAACATCCTCGCTTTTGTCCTACTGTCCATGGTTTCGCCCGTCACGTACTCGGTCGCGTCGCTCATCAAGCGCGTCTTCGTCATCATCATCGCCATCATCTGGTTCCGCAGCCCGACCACAAAGGTCCAAGCCGCCGGCATTGCGCTGACCTTTCTGGGGCTGTACCTGTACGATCGCAGCAACGAGAAGAACAAGGCCGACCAGCGCGCGCGGTCCATGACGGAGACGAGGTTGAAGCAGGACGCTACCCTCCTCCCGCTGACCACCAAGCATGCCGCTCCCCCGGGGGTGGGCGGCCAGATGAACGGGTCGGCGGCGATGGTGTTTGAAAACCCCGTGGCCGTGGTCGAGACAGCAGCGGCAACGGGACATGTCTACACGCCGGGCAGCGCGGCGGCGGCGGCGTTTGCGTCGAGCAGTGTCGTGAAAGACAACAAGAAGTCGGATGATGTGGGCGGACGCGCCGGCGGGCGGAATCGTGGGGCCAGCAATGCCGCCTGGCGGCCGCCAGGGACGAGGCAGGAGGATACCTGGCGGAGCGGGGACGGGCAGGCGATGGCTGCTAGGTAGCGGGACATGTGTTAACGAGAGCAAGCTTGTGTTGGGTTCATGATATTAGGATGGGATGTCTGGTTGGGTATGATTCAGTGGGTGGCATTGGGAAGAGTCCCGGTGCCGACCTGTGCTAGATGTTTTCTCCCATCGTATACACCGAGGGCTACTAGAGGCGTTTTTGCACGGTTATTGTTTTGAAAACTAAGGGGGCTGGACAGTTCGTTGTATGAGTATCATGCATAAAATAGAGCTGCATCTCACACTGATCCTCTCTGCTTCCCTCATTCAATCAACCAGTCTTCGACCTCCACGCCAATCCCCCTCCCCAGCCCCCTTATCACCTCCCACCCAACATTCACCCTCCACTTGCCCCCGCAGTCCATCAAGTCCCCGGTCGCGCCGCCGCCAACACGTACTAACAACCTCAGGCTCGCCAGCGTGGCGATCGCCATGCCAATATCCGCATGACCTTCCTCCTTATTGTCACCATGATCACGAGTATTACCGGCCTCCCACTCCCCGCGCACCGCCGCGAAGATGGCCAGCATCCGCTCCAGGACAAAGGCGTGCGAGCCGAGCAGCTTGCGCGCAATCTTGCGGTGCTTGCTGCGCGGCCGCCCGCCGACAGAGGGCCCGCCGCCACGGCGTCGGCGTCGGCCGTGGTAGTGGGTCGAGAAGAGGGTTATGTCGTGCTTGGTGGCATTGTGCGAAGCCAGGTAGGAGGCGAGAAGGAGGAGGCGCGGGGTGGTTGGAAGGAGGGTCGCGAGGGCGGTGCCGGCGCCGGATCCGGTGGCGGTGGCGGTGGAGGTAAGAACGCCTGGGTCGAGGAGACGCTCGTTTTGGAAGTGCACTCGCGCGGCGATCAGCAGCTTGGAGAATTCGCGTGGCGAGTGGGTGCCGGCGTGGACGGGCGCTGTGAAGCGGGGCCAGAGGGCGGTGCAGGCGTGGTGGAAGGATGGCAGGGTGCGCGAAGCGGCGCGGGCGAGAGCATCGTGGACGGCGGCGGTGAAGCGCGTCCAAAGGTCGGCTGTTTCCTGCGGAGATGTATTGGGCAGCGCGGGCGGCGGGGAGGCTGAGACAATAGAGACGAAGTCTGTCTTGGTGTAGGTTGGGAAGTGGAGATGGGGAACAGAGGAGGTGAGGAGGAAGCGAGGCGGTGGTGAGGTGACGATAAAGACGGTGGTCAGGGATGAAATCTGGCGAGAGGTTAGTATGCGTAATGCGATACCCGTGGAACAGAAGGTTTAACTCACAATTTCGGACAGTCTCGCTAGAGCTGGCACCAGAGTGTGGGGTGCATCTCGCTGGCGGTCGATGCCGTCAAAGACGAGCACGAAGTGAAAGCCGGCCGGACGAGGGGTGTACTTGAGCAGCTTAACCAGCTCGACGGTCAGCTGGGACACTGTCTCACACCTCGAAGGTGCGCCATCCCATGACAGGGCATTGGCAACTTTGCTAACAACAGTCTCGTACAGATGGCGGGCCGTGATGCATTCTGCCGAGTTGACAATGGCATGGCTCAGAATGAAACCTTCATCTTCGGTTCGGTCTGCGAGCCTGGCCAGTAGTGCAGCCGTGATGGCGCTCTTGCCCGTGGCTTCGGTGCCGTGAATCACCAGGTTTCGACACGGGGCAGCACCGGGCTGTCAGGTCGTTAGCACCTGATAATGTTCCCAAAAAAGAAAGAGAAAGAGAGAGAAAGAGAGAGAAAGAGAGAGAAAGAGAGAGAAAGAGAGAGAAAGAGAGAGAAAGAGAGAGAAAGAGAGAGAAAGAGAGAGA